>NC_079226.1:1543788-1728788 GCF_029633865.1 Lampris incognitus
CGGTCCATGTGGACAGTTTCCTGTATGACGAGGAGCAGGTGGATGTGCTGTGTGAGGAGGGGAAGCTGAGTCGCTGTTTCTGTCTGAGCTGTGGCTCCCGTAGCACCGCTGCTCTGGGTCAGACCGCACACCACATATCGACTATCCGATCATGCAAAGCAGCACTGCGTATTACCTTGTTCATGTTCTAATATACGGAAACATTCTGTTCTCTGATTCTCTTTCAACCTGCAGACTTTATATCCCACTCCTTCTCCATCCCTGAGCTCCAGTTCCTCTTCCAAAGGGTTCTCCCAGACCTGACAGGACGGCTGCTGCTGGATGTGGGATCCAGGCTGGGAGCTGTGCTTTACGCGGTATCTACTGCCCAGACGGGTTAAACAGAATAAGTAGAGTCAAGGGAAACAGAATGCACGTGGAAATCAGTTCTCTGAAGCAGGGTCCAATACACCAGCATTCATTACACTCCTGCAGAGTTGGGGTTCTACTGAATGAATGCAGTTGCCATTTTAAAGCAACTGTCTTGAAAAACAAGGATTACATTTGAACGTTTTTCATCAGTGCTGTGGCTCGCAGCTTGATGCTGCACACATGAGCAGTGTTACCCCAACGCCTTACTTGAATTAAAATAAAGATACCCACTTCTGTAAAAGGAAAGACCAAAGTCTCCTAATACAATACTACTACAGAAAAAGATCTACAATATCTAGTATTAAAAGTACTCAGGTAACCACAGTAGTTATAATGAACTTTTAAACTGAAGATAAAACCAGCCAGACATTTGTGCTTTGAGATGTATTTACTATGTTAGTTGAGCATTAATTGATGTTTGCAGATGACATTGTGATCTGTAGTGAGAGTAGGGTGCAGGTGGAGGAGAGCCTGGAGAGGTGGAGGTATGCACTGGAGAGAAGAGGAATGAAAGTCAGTAGGAGCAAGACGTAATACCTATGTGTGAATGAGAGGGAGGACAGTGGAATGGTCAGGATGCAAGGAGTGGAGGTGACAAAGGCATTTGAGTTTAAATACTTGGGGTCAGCTGTCCAAAGTAACGGGGAGTGCAGAAGAGAGGTGAAGAAGAGAGTGCAGGCAGGGTGGAGTGGGTGGAGAAGAGTGTCAGGAGTGATGTGTGACAGAAGGGTACCAGCAAGAGTTAAAGGGAAGGTTTACAAGATGGTGGTGAGACCAGCTATGTTATATGGTTTGGAGACAGTGGCACTGATGAAAAGACAGGAGGTGGAGCTGGAGGTGGCAGAGGTGAAGATGATAAGATTTTCACTGGGAGTGATGAAGAAGGACAGGATTAGGAAGGAGTATATTAGAGGGACAGCTCAGGTTGGACGGTTTGGAGACAAAGCAAGAGAGACAAGATGGAGATGGTTTGGACATGTGTGGAGGAGAGATGCTGGGTATACTGGGAGAAGGATGCTGAATATGGAGCTGCCAGGGAAGAGGAGAAGAGGAAGGCCAAAGAGGAGGTTTATGGAGGTGGTGAGGGAGGACATGCAGGTGGCTGGTGTGACAGAGGAAGATGCAGAGGACAGGAAGAGATGGAAACGGATGATCCGCTGTGGCGCCCCCTAACGGGAGCAGCTGAAAGTAGTAGTAGTAGTAGTAGTAGTTTTAAAAGTAGTACTAGTAGTAGTGGTAGTCATATTAATAGTACTACTAGTAGTAGTGGTGGTAGTAAATGTAGTAGTGAGTAACAAGGGCATTAGGAAAAATGTACCTAAGTAAAAATAAAAGGACATAGAAGTGAAGTTGACTGACTGAAATATAAATACTTGATTTAAGTACATACATTTCCAAAATAACTGAAGTACAGTCACAAAATATATGTACTGTGAAGAGAGTAATGACCTGTGTGTGTGTGTATGTGTGTTGGAGGGTTACCTGTACAGTTCAGCAGCCCAGCTGGTGGGGGTGGAGATCACAGAGGACTTTGTCAGACTACAGAAGATGGCTGTAGAGAAGTACGGCTTCTCAGACCGGATCCAGGTACTGTGTCCCCTGACAGAGCAAGCCTGACGTCTGCTATTAAAAGCATGAACACAGCACTGAAGTGGAGGAGAATGGCCTCTAAAGCCCAGTCATCCTGTTGCTCTCCAGGTACTTCATGCTGATGTGTGTAGTCAGGGCGCCTTGGTCCAGACTGCTGACGTTCTAGTTATGAACAACGTCTTCCAGTTCTTCATGGAACCCAGTGACCAAATAAAGTAAGAGCCTGTATCGCTCTCTCGCTCTCTCACTCTCACTCGCTCTCTCACTCGCTCTCTCTCTCTCACTCGCTCACTCGCTCGCTCTCACTCGCTCGCTCTCTCTCTCGCTCTCTCTCTCTCACTCGCTCACTCGCTCGCTCTCACTCGCTCGCTCTCTCTCTCGCTCTCTCTCTCTCACTCGCTCACTCGCTCACTCGCTCTCACTTGCTCGCTCTCTCACTCTCACTCGCTCTCTCGCTCTCACTCGCTCACTCGCTCGCTCTCGCTCGCTCTCTCACTCTCTCTCGCTCTCTCACTCGCTCTCTCGCTCTCGCTCACTCGCTCGCTCTCTCTCTCACTCGCTCACTCGCTCGCTCTCACTCGCTCGCTCTCTCACTCTCACTCTCACTCGCTCGCTCTCTTTCTCTCACTCGCTCTCTCACTCGCTCTCTCGCTCGCTCTCTCTCTCTCACTCGCTCTCTCACTCGCTCACTCGCTCGCTCTCTCGCTCTCACTCGCTCGCTCGCTCTCTCGCTCTCTCTCTCTCACTCGCTCACTCACTCGCTCTCACTTGCTCGCTCTCTCACTCTCACTCGCTCTCTCGCTCTCACTCGCTCACTCGCTCGCTCTCGCTCGCTCTCTCACTCGCTCTCTCTCTCTCACTCGCTCACTCGCTCGCTCTCACTCGCTCGCTCTCTCACTCTCACTCTCACTCGCTCGCTCTCTTTCTCTCACTCGCTCTCTCTCTCTCACTCGCTCTCTCGCTCGCTCTCTCTCTCTCACTCGCTCTCTCGCTCTCACTCGCTCACTCTCTCGCTCTCACTCGCTCTCTCGCTCTCGCTCTCTCTTGCTCTCGCTCGCTCTCTCTCGCTCGCTCTCTCGCTCGCTCTCTCTCGCTCTGTCTCACTCGCTCGCTCTCTCTCTCACTCGCTCACTCGCTCGCTCTCACTCGCTCGCTCTCTCACTCTCACTCTCACTCGCTCGCTCTCTTTCTCTCACTCGCTCTCTCACTCGCTCTCTCGCTCGCTCTCTCTCTCTCACTCGCTCTCTCGCTCTCACTCGCTCACTCGCTCGCTCTCTCGCTCTCACTCGCTCGCTCGCTCTCTCGCTCTCTCTCTCTCACTCGCTCACTCACTCGCTCTCACTTGCTCGCTCTCTCACTCTCACTCGCTCTCTCGCTCTCACTCGCTAACTCGCTCGCTCTCGCTCGCTCTCTCACTCGCTCTCTCTCTCTCACTCGCTCACTCGCTCGCTCTCACTCGCTCGCTCTCTCACTCTCACTCTCACTCGCTCGCTCTCTTTCTCTCACTCGCTCTCTCTCTCTCACTCGCTCTCTCGCTCGCTCTCTCTCTCTCACTCGCTCTCTCGCTCTCACTCGCTCACTCTCTCGCTCTCACTCGCTCTCTCGCTCTCGCTCTCTCTTGCTCTCGCTCGCTCTCTCTCGCTCGCTCTCTCGCTCGCTCTCTCTCGCTCTGTCTCTCTCTCTCTCACACACACACACACACACACACACACACACACACACACACACACACAGTGTAAGTATGGTGGTTGTCTTCTGTCTGTGGCTGTTTGCAGAGCATGGCAGTTTATTGTCCATCATTTTCGGAAGCGAGGCTCTCTGTTGGTGACTGTGCCCAGCCTGCAGGAATCTCTCTCTGCTCTGCAGGTAAATAAGACATGTCACTGATGTACTACATGCACTCACACAGCTAGAAGATCATCTGTTAATACTTCAAACAAAGCTAATGTTGAGCAAATCAAAATGTGGTGTATGTTAATAAGGAGATGCTTCTCTCTATAGTCACTGCTCGCCCTCTGAGAAATGTCTGTAGAAAATCTAACTGTTTCCAGGGGAAGGTTGTAGATACTGGCCAGTGGGTGGAGGAGGTTCCCCTGGATTATGACATCTACCTGGGGAAGAACTGCGACTCAGGCTCCCTGAGAGAGATTCACCTGTACAGGGTGCTCTGACCATCAACTCTTCGGTGTTGGAGATGAAAAGCCAGGAAAATAATTTGAAATGGAAAATGAACATCAGGTCCCTGCAGCCCTCAACATTGTGTCTGCTCCTGGTGAAAAACTGAGGAGGAAGATGGTTTGATTACTACTTCCAGTCAACAAGTTATGCCTGACCTGAGGACTTTACCTCTTAAATGGTAAATGGACTGCATTTATATAGTGCTTTTCTAGTCTATAGACCACTCAAAGCACTTCACAATGTACGCCTCACATTCACCCATTCACACACACGTTCATACACTGATGGTGGACGTCTTCGCCAAGTTAACCCGTCTAGCTAGGTTAGCGAGATTAAAGACATGGAAATTTTACAGTAACATTTTTACCTTTAATTATCCCTGAACTGGATCTGTTTTTGTTTTTGTTTTTTGATATCCTAATAAATTGTTTTCCCTCAGTGACAGAGTTTGTCCAAGCTATGAACTGAATTTCCTGTACAAGTCATGGCAATTCTCCTGGCACTTAAGTATGTGTAAGTCACTGTAGGTGACTTGTACGTTGGGGAAACTAAACAGATGTTGGCCAAGAGGATGACACAACTCAGGAGAACTAACAAGTTAGGCCAGGACTCCACAGTCTACACCATCTACAGGCCAGCACTCCACAGTCTACACCATCTACAGGCCAGCACTCCACAGTCTACACCATCTACAGGCCAGCACTCCACAGTCTGCACCATCTAGAGACCAGTGGCCACTCTTTCAAGGATGAGGATGTGCACATCCTCGATAGGGAGGAACACTGGTTTGAACAGGGAGTCAAAGAACCCATCTATGTGAAGAGGGAACGACCATCCCTGAACCGGGGGGGGGGGGGAGTCTAAGGGTACATCTGTCACTATCTTACAATGCTGTGATTGCAACCATTCCCCAGTCCTCTGTGAATAGTACACATGGCCATTGTAACTCTAGTTAATGGCCACACCCATATTTGCATATGAAACTGGTCGTTGGTTTGGGTCGTTATGCCACTGTATTGTTCATAAGGGTGGGGACACCTGCAGTCAGTTTAGACTGAAGAGGTCACTCACATATGCCCTTTTTTCCACCACATGGTGCCGGCTCGACTCGACTCGACCTTTTCGGTTTCCATTACTGGAAAGTGCTGGCATTTTGGCATCTGTTACTACTTTTCTGGTACCACCTTTGTCACAGTTCCAAAAAAAACTGGAGCGGGTACCAAAATCAATGCAGACCAGCTACACTGAGGGGTACTGTTACGGTAATGGAAAACGACACTCTGCGAGTCGAGTCGAGTTGAGCCGGGACCATGTAGTGGAAAAGGGGCATAAGATGATGGTGATGAAACGTATCTGTCAATAAATGTTGTGTCCAGATGACCTGATTCACCTTTCTTTGATTTTCTTACCTGGCTTATTGAGCATGCACAGACATACAGTTCCACACACTCACACTGGAGAGTTGATTGCTGGACTACACTAGACTTCTGGCTAGTTTATGATTGGCCAGATGACTTGCCTTCAGGATCTTCTTCCCTGATAAAGTTAAAAGAAATATCCTGAATGCTGCTTCTTTATGGCTGAGAAGGTCAACTCCATCATTTTACCAGATGATTAAGTACCAACTTCCTGACAATGACTGTCCAAGAAAGTTGAATCAGTTCATCTGGACACAACGTTTATTGACAGAAACGTTTCATCACTCATCTAAGTGACCTCTCCAGTCTCACCTGACTGCAGGTACCCCCAGCCTTATAAACCATACAGTGGCATAACAATACTTATAAACAATACAGTGGCATAACAATACTTATAAACAATACAGTGGCATAACAATACTTATAAACCATACAGTGGCATAACAATACTTATAAACAATACAGTGGCATAACAATACTTATAAACCATACAGTGGCATAACAATACTTATAAACCATACAGTGGCATAACAATACTTATAAACCATACAGTGGCATAACAATACTTATAAACAATACAGTGGCATAACAATACTTATAAACCATACAGTGGCATAACAATACTTATAAACCATACAGTGGCATAACAATACTTATAAACCATACAGTGGCATAACAATACTTATAAACCATACAGTGGCATAACAATACTTATAAACCATACAGTGGCATAACAATACTTATAAACCATACAGTGGCATAACAATACTTATAAACCATACAGTGGCATAACAATACTTATAAACAATACTTATAAACCATACAGTGGCATAACAATACTTATAAACCATACAGTGGCATAACAATACTTATAAACCATACAGTGGCATAACAATACTTATAAACAATACTTATAAACAATACAGTGGCATAACGACCGAAACCAACCACCAGTTTCATATGCAAATTGCCGTGAGCATTAACGAGCATTAACTTAACAATGGCCATGTGCACTATTCACAGAGGATTTGGGAATGTTTACAATCACAGCATTGTAAGATGGTGACAGATGTACTCTTAGCCCCGCCCCCCCGCCCGTTCACATAGACGGCCTCTTTGACTCCCCGTTCAAGCCATGGCTGTAGTAGAGCTGGATGCGGCGCCGCTGCTCAGCCTTGCAGCCAATTTCTCCGGTGGCCACTCGCGGTATTGCAGCGAGAAATCCCCTGCGGCCAAAAAAGCATCTTCCCCATAGACCCCCATTGTAAAAGAGACGCCTGTAAAACTGTTGACAGGACACATGCAGCTATATACATGGTCAATTATTACTCTTTGTTTTGTATATTTTTAAGCCATGGGGTTTTAATCTTTTTTAAAATGTTCTAAAGCCCAGAAAATCTTTTTTCCCTGTATGACGTCACGGCTGTGTACGCGCGCTCTACGCGCGGCCATGTTGCGTCTCGGGAACGAGGGTCTTTGCTAGGTTAACCAAACGCTGTTCGGGTGAGCAAAACTCAAAAGGCAAAGGTGAATAAATGACACATAAATGACGCAGCCCGGATCCCGGAGGCTACTCGCTCCTTCTCATAGCCTAGAGGCATGGTGGGCGTAACACTACTGCGCATCGGCTCTTAAGCACGACGTCACGACGCGACGTCACGTGTGGGCGGGGTTATACTTCCGGTGCCTTGGGGAATCTCACTGCATTATTTTCCACTCAAAACAATATGTCTGAACCCGTAAATATATTTACATTAACGTCTTTTTTTAAAGACGAACCTCTCAGGGTGAAAAAGGGTCTCAATGCTTTCAATTCAGATAGAGTTGTGAACGTAAATGTTTCAGGGGGCATTATAAAAGGCAAGGTACAGGCTTCCATGAAACAGAAAGTTTATCAGGTTGAGGTGAGTGAGCTAACAGGGTTAGCTAGCGTTAGCTTGGTAATGTTGGGTATTCTGGCTTCTGATGTTATATCCCACGTTTACTGGCGATTCATAAGCCTTGGATAAAGACTGCCAGTGCTTTATTTTGTCGGTAGATAATTGTTTTCCGACGTTTGACTTGTTAAAATAACTCTGACGTTCTTGGATCCAAGGCTAGCTTTTCATGTGTCTAGCTCCAGAATGGCTATGATCGTACATACTGTAACGCTGTAAAGGTTTAATGAATTTAAAATACATATTAGGAATTAATGAAATATAGACTTACATGTAAGATCACAGCCATTTTAGGGCTACCATGTGTGCTACGATCTGTTTCTTATTAACGTTATAGGCCACGTTGGATACAGGTCAGCTGGGCACCAGGAAATCTCTGGGCACCTTGATGTAAAATGTTCTATTTTGTCCAAAATGTTTGGAAACATGTAATATTAGAAGAATGGTCTTAACCACATGAACCCCAGCATTCATTTAGTCATCCTCAGACGAGTTTGCCAAGGGTTTTAATTAAATTTAATTAATCAAATTAATCAAATTTAAACCTTTGTGCGTATTTAAGGACTGTGGGGCACAACCCCTCACAGCTCTTGAACCATTCTTAGTCTGTTCCCTCCTAGACCAGTTTGCCATGTGTGACCCTACAGTAGCGCAAGGCTACAGACAACATAGCTCTCGGGATTCATGGGGTCACTCAAACCTCTCCACCACGTTAAGGTGATGGTTCGAGGAGAGCATAACATAATAACATAAAACACAAGACACTTAGTTAGAGCCCTGAAGGACTCTGTCCAACCATATGGGTTGGATAAGTGGTTAAGTAATGTAAAGTATACATGATGTGAACATGCACGGTACATCATTATCATTTAAATATGCAAATTTGCATATTTAAATGTTGTATTCATCATATGGTGATCCTCTTCTTTACGTTGACAGTAGTTTTTGCACTATGCATTTTGTTACCAATGTTGATGTTTTGCATTTTATACTTTTTACAGTGACATTAGTTTTTGCACTATGCATTTTGTTACAAATGTGTTTTGATTAAAAAAATCAAGCAGTGTTCTTAATTCAGTATTACTTTATTAAAAGTATAAATACATGAATCTGATTCTGCTTACATTTATTCAAGTCATTTCATGCTATTTCCCGAAGAATTGGTGTTTGTAGGTTGGTAAGACACGCGCACACTTTCAGTATTTTGTTTATGTTTTTAGTGAACTGATATGGGATATTGTCCAAAATGTTGAACAATTTCAACCTCTGAATGGAGCGCTCCACATGGATCCTAGCACTGGATATGAGTTTGTTTTTCTTAACTTCTTCTTGTGTGAACTGTCCATTAACAAGGAAAGACGGGATGTTGAGTGAAACCCCTTCTGGCAAGATGTCCCGGATTGTGAAGCCTTTATCTGCCATCACCATGTCTCCTGGGCATAGATGATTGAGAACTCCAGAATCTAATGTAATAGCCTTGTCTGAGGCACTTCCACCATAATAGTCACTGACAAATGTTATCACTCCATTAGGAGCCACACCTATTAAGGCTTTGTGTGTTGTGTGGTCCGTTTTTTGTACTGGCTCCATAAATGATTCTGTTTGTCAAGCCTCTCTGTCCTGGAGACTGCTAACTCTGTGCAATCGAGCACAATCCTACAGTTAGGAAATGGACGGAAACACTCTGGCAACGATGCCTGGTTCTTCTCTATGGAGGGGATGTTGTTCTCAAGCATACCAGCATATAAAATGTCATACAGGGCACTGACAATGGTGATAAAAATGTTGGTAACTGTGGCTGTACTGCAATTAAACCTGGTTGCAAGGTCTTCATGACCAGAATTAAGTTTGAGCTTCATCAAAGTCAGTAGCAACTGATCGACTAGTGGCATAGACTGGACTGTCCAATTCGAATGATATTGTAGCTCAAACTTAGATAAGAGTGCTTCCAAAACCAGGACGGTAGCAACATCTGGTAAGCCAGTGAAATATTTTACTTTGACACGATTGGAAGATATTTGGCTGAAGGAAAAGGTCTGTTTTTGTTTCTCCAATTCTCTTTTCAATTTTTCATTCTCTCTTCTCAACATGTCAACCTCTATCTCTAGCAGCGCAACACTGTTAAAAGGGTTGTCTGAAGTACGAGGGGTGTCTGCGGTTGGGTTGTCTGAAGTACTAGGGGTGTCTGCGGTTGGGTTGTCTGAAGTACCAGGGGTGTCTGCGGTTGGGTTGTCTGAAGTATTAGGGGTGTCTGCGGTTGGGTTGTCTGAAGTACTAGGGGTGTCTGCGGTTGGGTTGTCTGAAGTACTAGGGGTGTCTGCGGTTGGGTTGTCTGAAGTACTAGGGGTCTCTGCGGTTGGGTTGTCTGAAGTACTAGGGGGCTCTGCGGTTGCAATGTCAGAATTTTGTAATTCAAGTTCATTTGTCCCTTCTTCACCACTGGGAGGGAGTGGTACTGTTTTTCTCTTCTTGTGTGGAAGGCTGAGGTGGCCTGGGAAAGTCTTCCCCTCGTTCCAAGCAAAACGTGATGGGCCAGCAGCTTTGCCATTTGGAAAATGCCAACTGCACACCCTTGAGCAGGGGCTTGGTGTAAAGCCATCACGCCTGTAAAAAAAAAAAGAATGAGAGATTTAGAAATGATTGGCAATGAAAACTTGAAGCTGCATTGTAACTTATCGTCTGCCCTGGATTTGAACAATTAAAGTAGCATTCTTTAACTTTTTTCGATAAGAAATAAAGTTGATTTTGGTCAAGATTAACCACTATCTTTTACTGAAGGAGGTAACACTGTACTAATTCAGCCTATTTCCCATTCATGAAATCTTCAGCATCTGCTACAATGCCCATTTTTGTGTCTGTGTCTGGTTAGACACAGTCACAAACATGGGCATTGTAACAGATGGTGAAGGATTTGTGAATGGGAAATAGGCTAAATCAGTCCTCTGTTACCTCCTTCAGTGAAAGATAGTGGTAAATTGTGACCAAAATCAACTTTATTTTTTATAAAAAAAGTTAAAGAATGCCACTTTAACCATCAATTATTTAAAACACAATTTCTATTGTGTTAACATACTCTACTGTAAAGATTGTATAATGATATTATACAAACAGTCTACCATACAGATTGGGCAAGTTATATTGTATTCACATACTATACAATACAGATTTTTTTTGGGGGGGGGGCAAATATTATAGCCTTTTCATAGCCTTTTCATAAAGGAAAGGTTACATAGTAAGGCTTTAGAATTAGATGTCAGTCTCCCTACAGAAACATTATTTTTTGTAGATATGAAGTTTCATTGTTTGATTTATATGGGAAAAGTCAGAAGTGAAACTACTGTAACAAAACAGGCAGAAACAGCACATTCACCTGGACTATCTAACGTTATGTACCCCTGCTTATTCATGCATTTACTCCAAGTCTCTTTAATGATAATCCCCTTGAGATGCATCATCTCGTTTTAGATAATCATGGGCTAACAATGCATAGAATAATGCAGTTTTCCGAGTGTGTAGCTGACATAATGCTTGCTTACAGTAACTGTATGTCTTCACAGACAGGGTTGTAGTAGTAACAACATAAGTGGCTAACCGATGCTTGTTTACGCTCCACTACACTCTGATTAAAGCCTTATTGAGCAGAAAAACATATGGAAAAGCACATATATTGATCCTCGCTTGTTGAATTAGCTAAAAATCTAAATACCTGTCTAGTATGTAACGTGGATTTCGGTAACAAGAGGGTAGCTACCAGTAGTAGCTAGTCTGCAGTGCAGGGTAGCTAGTCTGCACTTAGCACAAAAGTCGGCGCCAAACTTCGATTTTCAATGCATTTCTTCAATAGCAACTTACCGTATTAACTGCAGCCACCTCTTCTTATCTTTGTCTTTCGGAGGAAAGCGATAGAAAGACAGTTTGGTCTCGGTTTTACTCTCTGATCGATTTAAACAAAGGGGGACACAGCAGTGAGGCATATTGTCAACAAGTCGATGGAGCCGGAAGCAAATTCGCGCGCGCGCGCCTACGCAACAGGGACGTGCCTACGTCATAGCTTAAGACGCGAATTCAGTGGGCTGCATGTACCCGGAAGTAAACCGGAAGCTAGAAACTTTTTCGGTTTATGTGCCAGGCAAGGGGAAATAAGGCGAGCAATTCTCACAGGAATGAACAGGTGCCATTTTTAGATCTGGTGTCTTCTACTATAATACATCCATGGATGTGCACATTCGTGTCCCTGAAAGAGTGGCCACTGGCCTGTAGATGGTGTAGACCAGCGGTGGCTAACTATGTGCCATGGAGAGCCGTGTGTATGTAGGTTTTTCTTGCAACCCGCGAAATCAGCTGGTGTGGAGTGGGACTGGAAAGAGAACCTGCATACACACGGCTCTGCTGGTGTAGACTCTGGAGTCCTGGCCTGACGTCTTAGCTCTCCTGTGTTGCACAATACTGCCATTGCAACTATTCCCCCAATCCTCTGTGAATAGTACACATGGGCATTGTTTAGTTAATGGTCCCCGCAATTTGCATATGAAGCTGTTGGGTTGGGTCGTTATGCCCCGTATTGTTTATAAGGGTGGGACACCTGCAGTCAGTTTAGACCGAAGAGTCACTCCCAGCAGAGCCCTACAAAGAGGGAGTTACGTCAACTCCGTAGCGTCAACGGGCCAGTTATTTAACAGCAATGGCGGATCGTGGGAGCCCCGGATAGTTCCAAGCAGTGCATATAGAATGTGTGTCACGTTGGAATATATCTATATATCTATATATAAATGTAACCTTCTGAAAATATTGGTTTGTAGTGACCAGAAATCGCGGCTAAGCAGTTCATTTAAATGACCCGCCAAGCTTGGTTTGGAATTACTCGATGGCCACGTGGCCCACGCGACCCTCTCGCGCTCTGAGCCGCCATTGACGCAGCTCTTTCTGGGCTCTGTCTTTCTGGGCTCTGTCTTTCTGGGCTCTGCCACACAGATGATGAGAGATGAAACATGTCCCTCTGCAGACGTTGTGTCCAGGTGACCTGACTCCACTTTCTGTCATTTCCTCACCTGGGTTACCGAGCATGCATCAAGACACTGACCATGACCAGCTCCTGGTCTTCTTGTGTCTAGTTTGGTTTTTAGTAGGGACTCTTGCTTCTACTAGTGTGAACGTGTCCATAAGGTACATTGCCAAATACTTCGAGCACTATCGATGTCCACACACAGTGTGGAGATAAGGGAGGATATTAAACACAGAAAGACACCACTTCGTTTGTTGAATTTACGATCACAGTTACGTCATCATGACGCCGTCTTCTACAGGTCCCGCCTATTTAACGTAATCTCGCATTTGCAAGCTTCCCATTGGCTGTGTGTCACAGAGGAGCGGGATAGGCAAGCAATCAATGTTAGGAACGACAGTAAAGCCCCGCCCACTTGCTGTCTGGCGGCCATACACTATGGTGGTGCGTTCAACAGCTGTGGGAAAGTTGCAGGTGAAGAATGAAAGTGGCCCAAAGTACTGCGAGAGAGTGTACCGGAGTGGCGTGAGAGTGGCGTGAGAGGCCAGATGAGCGGTTTTCTCATGCCGGAATGAGGGCGCAGTGTCATGTAAGGCAGCAACGTGACGTGTTATTGGTGGGAGGTTGAAATAGACTAGAGGAATGTGGATTTCCCAGCCCTTAAAGCCGCTGAGAGAAGCAGTACACCACATTAGCGAGCGTCCCTGTCCGCGGCGTGCGTGAGAGGAGCAGCCGTCCTCGCACAGCCCGTCACCAGGGAGACGGACACTTTCCCGCCCGGCCTCGCCTCGCGGCGGCGCTAGCCTCACGAGCGGCCAGTTTCCGGCAGCGCGTGAACGCGCCATCCGTCAAGTGGAGCGGATTGAAAGTTGTCGTCAACAACGCGCCAGTCGGCCGCTCGGGAAGTGGGACGCCAGCAGCCCGGATCGTCTTTTTATCGTCCAACTTCAAGGTAAAGTCGGCGCGGCCGCTCGTTATTCACGGTTAAATACGGCAGCTCAACCCAGTAGTGTCGATTGGACGGCCGGCGTCAGTTGGAGGAGCGGGTGTCCATGTGAGAGGCACATGAACGTCACTTTGTTCCGTGGGAAGCGGCGTGCGGCGCAACAAAGACCCGCATCTCTCCTTAAGCGTCGGCCGGAGAAAAGCCGACCAGGACTCGGTTAACCCCCCTCCCTAACCTGGTCTCTCCCCGTCCCCCCCTCCCTAACCTGGTCTCCCCCCCCCCCCCCCCCCACTGTTTCTTGTCTTCTCTTCTTTGTGTCTTTCTCCGAAGTGCGACAGGCAGGCGGAGAGATGCCGCTCCTTCACAGAAAGCCCTTCGCCAGGCAGAAGCCCCCGGCGGATCTGAGTCCGGACGAGGAGGTCTTCCTCTGCAAGATCACCCAGGAGATCTTCCGCACATACGAGTACGACACTAACTGCCCCTCTCACAACTGCCCCTCTCGCAGCTGCCCTCCCCGCACCTCTTTACGGCGTGTCCAGCCGCCTCACCTTCGCCCGTGTACGCGCTGTCCGCCGGACTCCCGCGGCTGATGTTGGAAAGTTACCGATAATGTCGAGTCGATATGGAGTTACTGTGAACGAGTGGGTGTATCTATCTACACGGTACATATTCTGGAGGCTTTCAGCCCTCCGTCGCTCATAAAGTCCACAGCTTGCGGATTCACTCGAGTCATCTTCAAGTTTGGTCAGGTGCTGTACTTGATAAGCTCTTTAGGTTAGCTTTAGCTCAGTTAGCTGCCGGCTAACCCATGTGGGACCTCACCACCAGCGGCTACAGCAGCCACTTGGCCGGCCTGCTGGGAGCGCAGTGACGCCACAGAGCCGCCTGGGTCAACCCCAGAAGTCGGCAAAACACTTTTCTAGGTTTATTTTTCCAAGTTCTCAGCCATCATGGCTGAGTTAGTGAAGAAGCTTCTGGTGCGTTCAGACAAAGTCCCTAGTTTTGCCTGAGCAGAAGATTGTTTGGATAAGCCTGTAGGAGAAACGTGCTCTCAGGGCTTTTGTTGGGTATGCTTCAGAATCAAACGATAAAGAGCCAAGACCAGGATCAGATGAATTAATTAAGGGACTTTGTCTTCATATTTTGTTTTTTTTTTAATTAGGAGGTCGGGATTGGGGGGAGTGAGGTTACTCTGGTTTACTTCCAGATCACAGCAGGGAGTTTTTCAGTCTTTCTAGAATTTACACTGCTGGTTTTTGATATGGATGACAGTGTTTAAGATGGTGTATGAGATGCTGCTCCTGAGATATTCTTCTGAATACATCCCTCACCCCATAAAATATTCATCCTACTAACACCCATGTTAGAAAGCAATCAATACTTAGATGATTCATCAAAGCCCAGTAGGTCCAGCTGTCCTTTACTGTTCATATTACAAACATGTTTTGTCAGAGCAGATGTCACCTTTTTTATTAATGTCTGAGAAGCGCCAAAACTCGCTCACAAGTCAAGATTTTGTCATTTCAGCCTGTTGACTCCTATGTATAATCCATTCATGGGTTTAGTAAAGCATTAACCCCTGACAGGGTCGCAGGTTCTATTCCCTTTGTAGCGCAGTAAATAAAGCAAGGCACTGACACTGCCATCTTCAGGGAATCCAGCTATGATGCTTTTGGGTATTGAAAGAGAACTCCAGCAGAACAATACTCATCCTCTCTCTCTTCTACTTCAGTGAGTTCTTTGAGCGAACCATCCTGTGTAACAGTTTGGTGTGGAGCTGTGCACTGACTGGTAAAGCTGGCCTCACCTACCTCGAAGCTGTGGAGAGTGAGAAACGGGCCCGACAGAGCTTGCAGAACTTCCCATCAGCGCTGGTTCTGCCGCTGCTTCACCTGGTGGCCCTGACTCACCGCTGCAGGCTGACAGAGCTCTGTGAGGACATATACACCTTCGTCAAAGACCGCTTCTTCCCAGGGGAGATGGTGGACGTTGCTGGTCGCAGTGGAGCCAGGTAGAATCTACAAACCATAGAGTAGGCAGGGGTTGGTCTGCTGATTTGTGGGTCAACAGGAAGTGTGTGCTGTGTGTTGCCATGATGGTGGGTGATTGGGAGTGGGGATGACACAAAATTACTTCAGTGTTTAAATGATTTCACTAACAGACAACTGATGCATTGTGAATGTTTTCAGTTTTGCAAACGACCACTGACCGTGGCATTACAAAATAAAAGACTGTCGAGTAGACCGAAACAACGCCCTACGATGACGCCCTCATGTAAAGATAAGTTTGTAGACCTAAACAACACCATACGATGACGCCCTCATGTAAAGATGAGTTGTACTAAACAACGCCATACGATGACACCCTCATGTAAAGATGAGTTTTTAGACCTAAACAACACCATACGATGACGCCCTCATGTAAAGATGAGTTTGTAATAAACAACGCCATACAATGACACCTTCATGTAAAGATGAGTTGTACTAAACAGCACCATACGATGATGCCTTCATGTAAAGATGAGTTGTACTAAACAGCACCATACGATGATGCCCTCATGTAAAGATGAGTTGTACTAAACAGCACCATACGATGATGCCCTCATGTAAAGATGAGTTTGTAGACCTAAACAACACCATACGATGACGCCCTCATGTAAAGATGAGTTTGTAGACCTAAACAACACCATACGATGACGCCCTCATGTAAAGATGAGTTGTACTAAACAACGCCATACGATGACAACCTCATGTAAAGATGAGCTTGTACTAAACAACGCCATACGATGACAAGCTCGTGTAAAGATGAGTTTGTACTAAACAACGCCATACGATGACATCCTCGTGTAAAGATGAGTTTGTAGACCTAAACAACGGCATACGATGACGCCCTCATGTAAAGATGAGTTTGTAGACCTAAACAAAACCATACGATGACGGCCTCATGTAAAGATGAGTTTGTAGACCTAAACAACACCATACGATGACACTCTCATGTAAAGATGAGTTTGTAGACCTAAACAACACCATACGATGACGCCCCCATGTAAAGATGAGTTGTACTAAACAACACCATACGATGACGGCCTCATGTAAAGATGAGTTTGCACTAAACAACACCATACGATGACACCCTCATGTAAAGATGAGTTTGCACTAAACAACACCATACGATGACACCCTCATGTAAAGATGAGTTTGTACTAAACGACACCATACGATGACGCCCTCATGTAAAGATGAGTTTGTAGACCTAAACAACACCATACGATGACGGCCTCATGTAAAGATGAGTTTGTAGACCTAAACAACACCATACGATGATGCCCTCATGTAAAGATGAGTTTGTAGACCTAAACAACACCATACGATGACGCCCTCATGTAAAGATGAGTTTGCACTAAACAACACCATACGATGACACCCTCATGTAAAGATGAGTTTGTACTAAACAGCACCATACGATGACGCCCTCATGTAAAGATGAGTTTGTACTAAACGACACCATACGATGACGCCCTCATGTAAAGATGAGTTTGTAGACCTAAACAACACCATACGATGACGCCCTCATGTAAAGATGAGTTGTACTAAACAACGCCATACGATGACACCCTCATGTAAAGATGAGTTTTTAGACCTAAACAACACCATACGATGACGCCCTCATGTAAAGATGAGTTTGTAATAAACAACGCCATACAATGACACCTTCATGTAAAGATGAGTTGTACTAAACAGCACCATACGATGACACCCTCATGTAAAGATGAGTTTGTACTAAACGACACCATACGATGACGCCCTCATGTAAAGATGAGTTTGTAGACCTAAACAACACCATACGATGACGGCCTCATGTAAAGATGAGTTTGTAGACCTAAACAACACCATACGATGACGCCCTCATGTAAAGATGAGTTTGTAGACCTAAACGACACCATACGATGACGCCCTCATGTAAAGATGAGTTTGTAGACCTAAACAACACCATACGATGACGCCCTCATGTAAAGATGAGTTTGTACTAAACGACACCATACGATGACGCCCTCATGTAAAGATGAGTTTGTAGACCTAAACAACACCATACGATGACGCCCTCATGTAAAGATGAGTTTGTAGACCTAAACAACACCATACGATGACACCTTCATGTAAAGATGAGTTGTACTAAACAGCACCATACGATGATGCCCTCATGTAAAGATGAGTTTGTAGACCTAAACAACACCATACGATGACGCCCTCATGTAAAGATGAGTTTGTAGACCTAAACAACACCATACGATGACGCCCTCATGTAAAGATGAGTTGTACTAAACAACACCATACCATGACGCCCTCATGTAAAGATGAGTTGTACTAAACAACACCATACGATGACGCCCTCATGTAAAGATGAGTTTGTAGACCTAAACAACACCATACGATGACGCCCTCATGTAAAGATGAGTTTGTAGACCTAAACAACACCATACGATGACGCCCTCATGTAAAGATGAGTTGTACTAAACGACACCATACGATGACGCCCTCATGTAAAGATGAGTTTGTAGACCTAAACAACACCATACGATGACGCCCTCATGTAAAGATGAGTTTGTAGACCTAAACAACACCATACGATGACGCCCTCATGTAAAGATGAGTTGTACTAAACAACACCATACGATGACGCCCTCATGTAAAGATGAGTTGTACTAAACAACACCATACGATGACGCCCTCATGTAAAGATGAGTTTGTAGACCTAAACAACACCATACGATGACGGCCTCATGTAAAGATGAGTTTGTAGACCTAAACAACACCATACGATGACGCCCTCATGTAAAGATGAGTTGTACTAAACAACACCATACGATGACGCCCTCATGTAAAGATGAGTTTGTAGACCTAAACAACACCATACGATGACGGCCTCATGTAAAGATGAGTTTGTAGACCTAAACAACACCATACGATGACGCCCTCATGTAAAGATGAGTTTGTAGACCTAAACAACACCATACGATGACGCCCTCATGTAAAGATGAGTTTGTAGACCTAAACAACACCATACGATGACACCTTCATGTAAAGATGAGTTGTACTAAACAGCACCATACGATGACGCCCTCATGTAAAGATGAGTTTGTAGACCTAAACAACACCATACGATGACGCCCTCATGTAAAGATGAGTTGTACTAAACAACACCATACCATGACGCCCTCATGTAAAGATGAGTTGTACTAAAGAACACCATACGATGACGCCCTCATGTAAAGATGAGTTGTACTAAACAACGCCATATGATGACACCCTCATGTAAAGATGAGTTTGTAGACCTAAACAACACCATACGATGACGCCCTCATGTAAAGATGAGTTTGTAGACCTAAACAACGCCATACAATGACACCTTCATGTAAAGATGAGTTGTACTAAACAGCACCATACGATGACGGCCTCATGTAAAGATGAGTTTGTAGACCTAAACAACACCATACGATGACGCCCTCATGTAAAGATGAGTTTGTACTAAACGACACCATACGATGACGCCCTCATGTAAAGATGAGTTTGTAGACCTAAACAACACCATACGATGACACCCTCATGTAAAGATGAGTTTGTAGACCTAAACAACACCATACAATGACACCTTCATGTAAAGATGAGTTGTACTAAACAGCACCATACGATGATGCCCTCATGTAAAGATGAGTTTGTAGACCTAAACAACACCATACGATGACGCCCTCATGTAAAGATGAGTTTGTAGACCTAAACAACACCATACGATGACGCCCTCATGTAAAGATGAGTTTGTAGACCTAAACAACACCATACGATGACGCCGTCATGTAAAGATGAGTTGTACTAAACAACACCATACGATGACGCCCTCATGTAAAGATGAGTTTGTACTAAACGACACCATACGATGACGCCCTCATGTAAAGATGAGTTTGTAGACCTAAACAACACCATACGATGACGCCCTCATGTAAAGATGAGTTTGTAGACCTAAACAACACCATACGATGACGCCCTCATGTAAAGATGAGTTGTACTAAACAACACCATACGATGACGCCCTCATGTAAAGATGAGTTTGTAGACCTAAACAACACCATACGATGACGCCCTCATGTAAAGATGAGTTTGTAGACCTAAACAACACCATACGATGACGCCCTCATGTAAAGATGAGTTTGTAGACCTAAACAACACCATACGATGACACCTTCATGTAAAGATGAGTTGTACTAAACAGCACCATACGATGACGCCCTCATGTAAAGATGAGTTTGTAGACCTAAACAACACCATACGATGACGCCCTCATGTAAAGATGAGTTGTACTAAACAGCACCATACGATGACGCCCTCATGTAAAGATGAGTTTGTAGACCTAAACAACACCATACGATGACACCTTCATGTAAAGATGAGTTGTACTAAACAGCACCATACGATGACGCCCTCATGTAAAGATGAGTTTGTAGACCTAAACAACACCATACCATGACGCCCTCATGTAAAGATGAGTTGTACTAAACAACACCATACGATGACGCCCTCATGTAAAGATGAGTTGTACTAAACAACGCCATACGATGACACCCTCATGTAAAGATGAGTTTGTAGACCTAAACAACACCATACGATGACTCCCTCATGTAAAGATGAGTTTGTAATAAACAACGCCATACAATGACACCTTCATGTAAAGATGAGTTGTACTAAACAGCACCATACGATGACACCCTCATGTAAAGATGAGTTTGTACTAAACGACACCATACGATGACGCCCTCATGTAAAGATGAGTTTGTAGACCTAAACAACACCATACGATGACGGCCTCATGTAAAGATGAGTTTGTAGACCTAAACAACACCATACGATGACGCCCTCATGTAAAGATGAGTTTGTAGACCTAAACAACACCATACGATGACACCCTCATGTAAAGATGAGTTTGTACTAAACAACACCATACGATGACGCCCTCATGTAAAGATGAGTTGTACTAAACAACACCATACGATGACGCCCTCATGTAAAGATGAGTTTGTACTAAACGACACCATACGATGACGCCCTCATGTAAAGATGAGTTTGTAGACCTAAACAACACCATACGATGACGCCCTCATGTAAAGATGAGTTGTACTAAACAACACCATACGATGACGCCCTCATGTAAAGATGAGTTTGTAGACCTAAACAACACCATACGATGACGGCCTCATGTAAAGATGAGTTTGTAGACCTAAACAACACCGTACGATGACGCCCTCATGTAAAGATGAGTTTGTAGACCTAAACAACACCATACGATGACGCCCTCATGTAAAGATGAGTTTGTAGACCTAAACAACACCATACGATGACACCTTCATGTAAAGATGAGTTGTACTAAACAGCACCATACGATGACGCCCTCATGTAAAGATGAGTTTGTAGACCTAAACAACACCATACGATGACGCCCTCATGTAAAGATGAGTTGTACTAAACAACACCATACCATGACGCCCTCATGTAAAGATGAGTTGTACTAAAGAACACCATACGATGACGCCCTCATGTAAAGATGAGTTGTACTAAACAACGCCATATGATGACACCCTCATGTAAAGATGAGTTTGTAGACCTAAACAACACCATACGATGACGCCCTCATGTAAAGATGAGTTTGTAGACCTAAACAACGCCATACAATGACACCTTCATGTAAAGATGAGTTGTACTAAACAGCACCATACGATGACGGCCTCATGTAAAGATGAGTTTGTAGACCTAAACAACACCATACGATGACGCCCTCATGTAAAGATGAGTTTGTAGACCTAAACAACGCCATACAATGACACCTTCATGTAAAGATGAGTTGTACTAAACAGCACCATACGATGACGGCCTCATGTAAAGATGAGTTTGTAGACCTAAACAACACCATACGATGACGCCCTCATGTAAAGATGAGTTTGTAGACCTAAACAACACCATACGATGACGCCCTCATGTAAAGATGAGTTGTACTAAACGACACCATACGATGACGCCCTCATGTAAAGATGAGTTTGTAGACCTAAACAACACCATACGATGACGCCCTCATGTAAAGATGAGTTTGTAGACCTAAACAACACCATACGATGACGCCCTCATGTAAAGATGAGTTGTACTAAACAACACCATACGATGACGCCCTCATGTAAAGATGAGTTGTACTAAACAACACCATACGATGACGCCCTCATGTAAAGATGAGTTTGTAGACCTAAACAACACCATACGATGACGGCCTCATGTAAAGATGAGTTTGTAGACCTAAACAACACCATACGATGACGCCCTCATGTAAAGATGAGTTGTACTAAACAACACCATACGATGACGCCCTCATGTAAAGATGAGTTTGTAGACCTAAACAACACCATACGATGACGGCCTCATGTAAAGATGAGTTTGTAGACCTAAACAACACCATACGATGACGCCCTCATGTAAAGATGAGTTTGTAGACCTAAACAACACCATACGATGACGCCCTCATGTAAAGATGAGTTTGTAGACCTAAACAACACCATACGATGACACCTTCATGTAAAGATGAGTTGTACTAAACAGCACCATACGATGACGCCCTCATGTAAAGATGAGTTTGTAGACCTAAACAACACCATACGATGACGCCCTCATGTAAAGATGAGTTGTACTAAACAACACCATACCATGACGCCCTCATGTAAAGATGAGTTGTACTAAAGAACACCATACGATGACGCCCTCATGTAAAGATGAGTTGTACTAAACAACGCCATATGATGACACCCTCATGTAAAGATGAGTTTGTAGACCTAAACAACACCATACGATGACGCCCTCATGTAAAGATGAGTTTGTAGACCTAAACAACGCCATACAATGACACCTTCATGTAAAGATGAGTTGTACTAAACAGCACCATACGATGACGGCCTCATGTAAAGATGAGTTTGTAGACCTAAACAACACCATACGATGACGCCCTCATGTAAAGATGAGTTTGTACTAAACGACACCATACGATGACGCCCTCATGTAAAGATGAGTTTGTAGACCTAAACAACACCATACGATGACACCCTCATGTAAAGATGAGTTTGTAGACCTAAACAACACCATACAATGACACCTTCATGTAAAGATGAGTTGTACTAAACAGCACCATACGATGATGCCCTCATGTAAAGATGAGTTTGTAGACCTAAACAACACCATACGATGACGCCCTCATGTAAAGATGAGTTTGTAGACCTAAACAACACCATACGATGACGCCCTCATGTAAAGATGAGTTTGTAGACCTAAACAACACCATACGATGACGCCGTCATGTAAAGATGAGTTGTACTAAACAACACCATACGATGACGCCCTCATGTAAAGATGAGTTTGTACTAAACGACACCATACGATGACGCCCTCATGTAAAGATGAGTTTGTAGACCTAAACAACACCATACGATGACGCCCTCATGTAAAGATGAGTTTGTAGACCTAAACAACACCATACGATGACGCCCTCATGTAAAGATGAGTTGTACTAAACAACACCATACGATGACGCCCTCATGTAAAGATGAGTTTGTAGACCTAAACAACACCATACGATGACGCCCTCATGTAAAGATGAGTTTGTAGACCTAAACAACACCATACGATGACGCCCTCATGTAAAGATGAGTTTGTAGACCTAAACAACACCATACGATGACACCTTCATGTAAAGATGAGTTGTACTAAACAGCACCATACGATGACGCCCTCATGTAAAGATGAGTTTGTAGACCTAAACAACACCATACGATGACGCCCTCATGTAAAGATGAGTTGTACTAAACAGCACCATACGATGACGCCCTCATGTAAAGATGAGTTTGTAGACCTAAACAACACCATACGATGACACCTTCATGTAAAGATGAGTTGTACTAAACAGCACCATACGATGACGCCCTCATGTAAAGATGAGTTTGTAGACCTAAACAACACCATACCATGACGCCCTCATGTAAAGATGAGTTGTACTAAACAACACCATACGATGACGCCCTCATGTAAAGATGAGTTGTACTAAACAACGCCATACGATGACACCCTCATGTAAAGATGAGTTTGTAGACCTAAACAACACCATACGATGACTCCCTCATGTAAAGATGAGTTTGTAATAAACAACGCCATACAATGACACCTTCATGTAAAGATGAGTTGTACTAAACAGCACCATACGATGACACCCTCATGTAAAGATGAGTTTGTACTAAACGACACCATACGATGACGCCCTCATGTAAAGATGAGTTTGTAGACCTAAACAACACCATACGATGACGGCCTCATGTAAAGATGAGTTTGTAGACCTAAACAACACCATACGATGACGCCCTCATGTAAAGATGAGTTTGTAGACCTAAACAACACCATACGATGACACCCTCATGTAAAGATGAGTTTGTACTAAACAACACCATACGATGACGCCCTCATGTAAAGATGAGTTGTACTAAACAACACCATACGATGACGCCCTCATGTAAAGATGAGTTTGTACTAAACGACACCATACGATGACGCCCTCATGTAAAGATGAGTTTGTAGACCTAAACAACACCATACGATGACGCCCTCATGTAAAGATGAGTTGTACTAAACAACACCATACGATGACGCCCTCATGTAAAGATGAGTTTGTAGACCTAAACAACACCATACGATGACGGCCTCATGTAAAGATGAGTTTGTAGACCTAAACAACACCGTACGATGACGCCCTCATGTAAAGATGAGTTTGTAGACCTAAACAACACCATACGATGACGCCCTCATGTAAAGATGAGTTTGTAGACCTAAACAACACCATACGATGACACCTTCATGTAAAGATGAGTTGTACTAAACAGCACCATACGATGACGCCCTCATGTAAAGATGAGTTTGTAGACCTAAACAACACCATACGATGACGCCCTCATGTAAAGATGAGTTGTACTAAACAACACCATACCATGACGCCCTCATGTAAAGATGAGTTGTACTAAAGAACACCATACGATGACGCCCTCATGTAAAGATGAGTTGTACTAAACAACGCCATATGATGACACCCTCATGTAAAGATGAGTTTGTAGACCTAAACAACACCATACGATGACGCCCTCATGTAAAGATGAGTTTGTAGACCTAAACAACGCCATACAATGACACCTTCATGTAAAGATGAGTTGTACTAAACAGCACCATACGATGACGGCCTCATGTAAAGATGAGTTTGTAGACCTAAACAACACCATACGATGACGCCCTCATGTAAAGATGAGTTTGTACTAAACGACACCATACGATGACGCCCTCATGTAAAGATGAGTTTGTAGACCTAAACAACACCATACGATGACACCCTCATGTAAAGATGAGTTTGTAGACCTAAACAACACCATACAATGACACCTTCATGTAAAGATGAGTTCTACTAAACAGCACCATACGATGATGCCCTCATGTAAAGATGAGTTTGTAGACCTAAACAACACCATACGATGACGCCCTCATGTAAAGATGAGTTTGTAGACCTAAACAACACCATACGATGACGCCGTCATGTAAAGATGAGTTGTACTAAACAACACCATACGATGACGCCCTCATGTAAAGATGAGTTTGTACTAAACGACACCATACGATGACGCCCTCATGTAAAGATGAGTTTGTAGACCTAAACAACACCATACGATGACGCCCTCATGTAAAGATGAGTTTGTAGACCTAAACAACACCATACGATGACGCCCTCATGTAAAGATGAGTTGTACTAAACAACACCATACGATGACGCCCTCATGTAAAGATGAGTTTGTAGACCTAAACAACACCATACGATGACGCCCTCATGTAAAGATGAGTTTGTAGACCTAAACAACACCATACGATGACGCCCTCATGTAAAGATGAGTTTGTAGACCTAAACAACACCATACGATGACACCTTCATGTAAAGATGAGTTGTACTAAACAGCACCATACGATGACGCCCTCATGTAAAGATGAGTTTGTAGACCTAAACAACACCATACGATGACGCCCTCATGTAAAGATGAGTTGTACTAAACAGCACCATACGATGACGCCCTCATGTAAAGATGAGTTTGTAGACCTAAACAACACCATACGATGACACCTTCATGTAAAGATGAGTTGTACTAAACAGCACCATACGATGACGCCCTCATGTAAAGATGAGTTTGTAGACCTAAACAACACCATACCATGACGCCCTCATGTAAAGATGAGTTGTACTAAACAACACCATACGATGACGCCCTCATGTAAAGATGAGTTGTACTAAACAACGCCATACGATGACACCCTCATGTAAAGATGAGTTTGTAGACCTAAACAACACCATACGATGACTCCCTCATGTAAAGATGAGTTTGTAATAAACAACGCCATACGATGACGCCCTCATGTAAAGATGAGTTTGTAGACCTAAACAACACCATACGATGACACCCTCATGTAAAGATGAGTTTGTACTAAACGACACCATACGATGACGCCCTCATGTTAAGATGAGTTTGTAGACCTAAACAACACCATACGATGACGCCCTCATGTAAAGATGAGTTTGTAGACCTAAACAACACCATATGATGACACCTTCATGTAAAGATGAGTTGTACTAAACAGCACCATACGATGATGCCCTCATGTAAAGATGAGTTTGTAGACCTAAACAACACCATACGATGACGGCCTCATGTAAAGATGAGTTTGTAGACCTAAACAACACCATACGATGACGCCCTCATGTAAAGATGAGTTTGTAGACCTAAACAACACCATACGATGACACCCTCATGTAAAGATGAGTTTGTACTAAACGACACCATACGATGACGCCCTCATGTTAAGATGAGTTTGTAGACCTAAACAACACCATACGATGACGCCCTCATGTAAAGATGAGTTTGTGGACCTAAACAACACCATATGATGACACCTTCATGTAAAGATGAGTTGTACTAAACAGCACCATACGATGATGCCCTCATGTAAAGATGAGTTTGTAGACCTAAACAACACCATACGATGACGCCCTCATGTAAAGATGAGTTTGTAGACCTAAACAACACCATACGATGACGCCCTCATGTAAAGATGAGTTTGTAGACCTACACAACACCATACGATGACGCCCTCATGTAAAGATGAGTTGTACTAAACAACACCATACCATGACGGCCTCATGTAAAGATGAGTTTTTAGACCTAAACAACACCATACGATGACGCCCTCATGTAAAGATGAGTTGTACTAAACAACACCATACGATGACGCCCTCATGTAAAGATGAGTTTGTACTAAACAACACCATACGATGACGCCCTCATGTAAAGATGAGTTGTACTAAACAACACCATACGATGACGCCCTCATGTAAAGATGAGTTTGTAGACCTAAACAACACCATACGATGACGCCCTCATGTAAAGATGAGTTTGTAGACCTAAACAACACCATACGATGACACCTTCATGTAAAGATGAGTTTGTAGACCTAAACAACACCATACGATGACGCCCTCATGTAAAGATGAGTTTGTAATAAACAACACCATACGATGATGCCCTCATGTAAAGATGAGTTGTACTAAACAGCACCATACGATGACGCCCTCATGTAAAGATGAGTTGTACTAAACAACACCATATGATGACACCCTCATGTAAAGATGAGTTTTTAGACCTAAACAACACCATACGATGACGTCCTCATGTAAAGATGAGTTTGTACTAAACGACACCATATGATGACGCCCTCATGTAAAGATGAGTTTGTACTAAACAACACCATACGATGACGCCCTCATGTAAAGATGAGTTGTACTAAACAACACCATACGATGATGCCCTCATGTAAAGATGAGTTTGTAGACCTAAACAACGCCATACGATGACACCCTCATGTAAAGATGAGTTGTACTAAACAACACCATACGATGATGCCCTCATTGTAAAGATGAGATGTACTAAACAACACCATATGATGACGCCCTCATGTAAAGATGAGTTTGTACTAAACGCCATACGATGACGCCCTCATGTAAAGATGAGTTTGTACTAAATGACGCCATACGATGACGCCCTCATGTAAAGATGAGTTTGTAGACCTAAACGACACCATATGATGACGCCCTCATGTAAAGATGAGTTTGTACTAAATGACACCATTTGATGACGCCCTCATGTAAAGATGAGTTTGTACTAAACGACACCATATGATGACGCCCTCATGTAAAGATGAGTTTGTAGACCTAAACAACACCATACGATGACGCCCTCATGTAAAGATGAGTTTGTAGACCTAAACAACACCATACGATGACGCCCTCATGTAAAGATGAGTTGTACTAAACAACACCATACGATGACACCCTCATGTAAAGATGAGTTTGTACTAAACGACACCATACGATGATGCCCTCATGTAAAGATGAGTTTGTAGACCTAAACAACACCATACGATGACGCCCTCATGTAAAGATGAGTTGTACTAAACAACACCATATGATGACACCCTCATGTAAAGATGAGTTTGTTCTAAACGACACCATATGATGACACCCTCATGTAAAGATGAGTTTGTAGACCTAAACAACGCCATACGATGACACCCTAATGTAAAGATGAGTTTGTACTAAACGACACCATACGATGACGCCCTCATGTAAAGATGAGTTGTACTAAACAACACCATATGATGACACCCTCATGTAAAGATGAGTTTGTACTAAACGACACCATACGATGACGCCCTCATGTAAAGATGAGTTGTACTAAACAACACCATACGATGACACCCTCATGTAAAGATGAGTTTGTACTAAACGACACCATACAATGACGGCCTCATGTAAAGATGAGTTTGTACTAAACGACACCATACGATGACGCCCTCATGTAAAGATGAGTTTGTAGACCTAAACAACACCATATGATGACGCCCTCATGTAAAGATGAGTTGTACTAAACAACACCATACAATGACGGCCTCATGTAAAGATGAGTTTGTACTAAACGACACCATATGATGACACCCTCATGTAAAGATGAGTTGTACTAAACAACACCATACGATGACGCCCTCATGTAAAGATGAGTTTGTACTAAACGACACCATATGATGACGCCCTCATGTAAAGATGAGTTTGTAGACCTAAACAACACCATACGATGACGCCCTCATGTAAAGATGAGTTTGTAGACCTAAACAACACCATATGATGACACCCTCATGTAAAGATGAGTTTGTAGACCTAAACAACACCATATGATGACACCCTCATGTAAAGATGAGTTTGTAGACCTAAACAACACCATATGATGACGCCCTCATGTAAAGATGAGTTGTACTAAACAACACCATACCATGATGCCCTCATGTAAAGATGAGTTTGTAGACCTAAACAACGCCATATGATGACGCCCTCATGTAAAGATGAGTTTATACTAAACAACACCATACGATGATGCCCTCATGTAAAGATGAGTTGTACTAAACAACACCATACGATGACGCCCTCATGTAAAGATGAGTTTGTAGACCTAAACAACGCCATGAGATGACGCCCTCATGTAAAGATGAGTTGTACTAAACAACACCATATGATGATGCCCTCATGTAAAGATGAGTTGTACTAAACAACACCATACGATGATGCCCTCATGTAAAGATGAGTTTGTAGACCTAAACAACGCCATACGATGACACCCTCATGTAAAGATGAGTTGTACTAAACAACACCATATGATGATGCCCTCATGTAAAGATGAGTTGTACTGAACAACACCATACGATGACACCCTCATGTCAAGATGAGTTGTACTAAACAACACCATACCATGATGCCCTCATGTAAAGATGAGTTTGTAGACCTAAACAACGCCATATGATGACGCCCTCATGTAAAGATGAGTTGTACTAAACAACACCATACCATGATGCCCTCATGTAAAGATGAGTTTGTAGACCTAAACAACGCCATACGATGACGCCCTCATGTAATGGTGAGTTTGTACTAAACAACACCATACGATGACGCCCTCGTGTAAAGATGAGTTTGTTAGATTTTGTTTGCTCTGTGTCTGTTTGAGTGGCTGCAGCAACAGCATATTCCTCTATATTGAGCAATGCGAGTATAGACGGTTTTCAAGAGCAATGAAGAAACGTGGCGGAAAGGAGAGAAGCCCTGACAGCCTGTTGTATGATGTTGTATTTGTTGCACAACACTTGAGAGTTTGTACAATGACTGTGAACTTCTTTCCTGGAATTGTCACCATCGTAATAGTTCCACACACTTGTATTTGAAATATGAAGTTACGGTGAATATAATGTGAGAACCTGCAGATTACATGTAAACTTGTAATACATGTCTCCACATCCACAAATCTGATTACAACCTTTCGAACGTGTCATTCCAACTACACAAATATATGTGACAAATGTCTGTGATCTTGCGTATCACAAAGTGCAGATTTCTGCATCTGTTTAGCTTTTGTGATAAACTTGTTTACTTTTACATTTCGGGTGTTTTGCAGTAAATTTAATTTCATATATTCGATGGCTTCAGTGGCACTTGTAGAATTCTGACATAGTATGAACAAGAACAGCCCAGTTCAAAAAAACCACCCTTACTTTCACACATATCAGATTGTTACACTCCCACAAGCTATCATTCCACAAGCAGTTGTTTAAGGGTTGAAAAACTAAATGTTGAATTGGTGTGTCTCCACTGAATGGGTTTAAGTGAATTTATCAGTCTCTCTTTGGCCAGGGTGTGACAAGAATGAACAGGAGCTCCCGAATCCATTACATGACATCACCATATGGAGTTTAACACTGCATGACAAAACCCAGATCTATAAAACGAGCACACAACAGCTATATGTCAACAGTGTCAGACATAGCATCACATTTTAAGACAGGAACAGACAAACAACCCCAGTTTAAATTAGTTGTTAAAGAGTTGTGTTTACTAGCATATGGCTGCAGGCGCTTATGGACCAAGCCTCACCTTGATTAATGAGTTAATCTGAACAGAAACTATTAATGGGAGCATCAGTACCTCTTGTAAAACTGTGATGGGTAAAGGTATTGATGAACAGCATAGCGCCCTCATCGTGCGCTCTGATCGTGTAAGCCGACAAATTTAATTTAGAATTAGGGATTCCACATCTTGTTTGTAATGTGTGGGCCAGGGGGACTAGTTCTGTCCTCTCAAGTGTGTTTGTGTGTGTGTTTGTTTGTGTTCCAGACAGGGGTGTGAGATCTTAGAGGTACAGTCTCCTAATTCCAACTCAAATGGAGCACAGGTCCTTAATGGCCACACCAAGTCACCAGCAGGGGGTGACACAATCGTCATCAGCGACAGCGATGAAGACAGCAGCCCCCTGCACCCCCCCAGAGCACAGGTCAACGGGTCAGTAGCAAATGAACTCAGATTGTTGTGATACAAACCAGTCCTGACTTGATTTCACTGGTTTAATTTCCTGCAAATCCTGTATATGTTGTACACCAGACACAGGCGGCCATGGGGTGTAAAGAACATACAGGTTTTCCTTTTCCAGGAAACATGGTCGCTCATGTCTCCACAACCAAGACTGTGGACTCCTACACACCACCACATATTCCCAAGTGTTCAGATGATACTTCTATTTTAGCACCTGTCAGTTGTAACTTCATGACAGCTTACCAGGGATGGAATCCTTCATTCACTTCACCTTCCTGTGTAGCGAAAACTCTCTGCAGTACAATAACAGACAAGATTAGGTGGCACTTTATTAATCCCAATGGGGAAATTTGGCTGTTGCAGCAGCCGGTAAGAAAAGAGCAGATACATTACTTAAAAGAGGTACACCATGGATAAAATAACAACTAATTTACAATTTCATTTAGCCGACACTTTTATCCAGACATACATCTGAGAGGTAGGTGGCTTGTATGTCATTAGGAGTCCTAGCCACGGACTCTTATGGGTTTGAACCCCCGATCTAAGGCGGGAAAGCTGGCGTTTATCCCTACCGAGCTATCCAACTGCTAGATATCTACAAAAACAAAACAAGTAGACCTTGCAGGTGTGCCTGATATTCAAGTAAATTTGTGCAAAATACACATGTTTTAAAAAAAAAAGAAGAAGTGGCGTTTCATGCAGGTCACCATCAGAGGCAATGTTGTAAAGACTGAGGGTGGCCAGCAAAAAAACCATCTGAGGTGCTCCTTGGTGCTGCTGGGTGGGATGAGCCAGTGGCTAAAGCCTCCTACAGACTGTGTGATTGTACTGTAAGTTTATTCAAGCCACACTGTGTGATATAATCTAATAAACGTGGGCACGACATCAAGTGTGATGTGTGTAGACTGTACGATGATAACACTACTGAATCACATTAAGGGTGATGTGTGTAGACTGTACGATGATAACACTACTGAATCACATCAAGTGTGATGTGTGTAGACTGTATGATGATAACACTACTGAATCACATTAAGGGTGATGTGTGTAGACTGTACCAAGATAACACTACTGAATCACATCAAGTGTGATGTGTGTAGACTGTATGATGTTAACACTACTGAGTCACATTAAGGGTGATGTGTGTAGACTGTACGATGATAACACTACTGAATCACATTAAGGGTGATGTGTGTAGACTGTACGATGATAACACTACTGAATCACATTAAGGGTGATGTGTGTAGACTGTACGATGATAACACTACTGAATCACATTAAGGGTGATGTGTGTAGACTGTATGATGATAACACTACTGAATCACATTAAGGGTGATGTGTGTAGACTGTACGATGATAACACTACTGAATCACATTAAGGGTGTCCCAGGTTGTCTTCGGTCACAAGACCTTGATAACGGCCGTCTTTGAACTGTCTCACAGTGCCACATAGGAGCACCGTTTGGAGCCACAACCAAAGACATAACCACGTTTAGTCATCTTTCATCTGAGACAGCCCAAATCACACAGTTTGTAGGAGGCTTAAAGGAGATGCTGAGTTCATCAGAGAGAGGATGACGCTGGTTTTGACCCTTGTCTTTCTCTGCTGTGACCTCCATGCTGTCAAACCACACAACTGGTCTTCCTGAGCAGCCTGGTGAGCCTGTTGGCCTCAGCAGTCTTACAGTTTCAGTCCAGTGAAAATCAGGTTTTCCAATCCTATTTTTTAACAGAAAGTTTACTGTTGAGTCCGCGGTGGTGTAGCGGTCTAAGCATCGGCTTTGTGTCGATGCAGTTGCCGGGGTTCGCGCCCCGGTCTTGTCAGATCCGACTATGGCCGGACTCGATGAAGCAGCAATAATTGGCAACGCTGTCTTCGGGAGGGGGGAGGACTCGGCTTGTGTTCGTCACATGAATGCGTCTCTGGGTGTGTCGGAAAAAGCAGTGGTTCGGCCTGGAGTTTCCTTGTCACGAAAGTGGCGAGGCGTCTCCTTCGAGACTGCCGGCCGGAGAGATGCAGTTGGCGAACGCATGCAGTACGAGGGTGGAGTTTGAACTAAAACTAGGGATTAATTGGCCACTAAATTGGGAGAAAAAAGGGAAAAATCCGAAATAAATTAGAAAAAAAAGAAAGTTAACTTTTAAGTTAACTTAACAGTTAACTCTTGTCCTGGTTGTCAATGTAATTTAACCATTTCAGAAACCCATCAGCTTCTGGTAATAAATTACATCATGTGATACTCTGATTTGATTGGCCAGTCAGTGAATTGTTATTATCAGTCTTGTCAGCTGGTCTGGTTTTGAATAGTTGCCTAGCAACATCATGCTAGTTAGTGAGCTAGCTAGCTATCAGTAAAGAGTCTTGTGAACTCAACCTGCTGAGCCTGTGTTCAGAGAAGGGGCGCTAAAACAGTTATAACAAATTGAATGACTCTCCAAACATTAATATTTCACATTATTCAGCACTTTAAAATGAAGTGATTTCAATTCAGGCACCTTTAATAATGCGCCCACACACCACAGTGAAGAAAAGGGAACTGGTGGAACATCTGGAGTATCTTGGTGGACATCTTTAAGGAGCCAAGTCTCCCGATGAAGACAGCCTGCTCCGTTTTTTGTTTTTTTTCTGTACAGTTCATCAGTTTTTTCCTGTCTATTGTTCAGATGGTCCTCCAGAAACTTGTATATTTCCAAAACCACGGCTGTCATCATGAAGTCTGACACTGTCCACTGTCCAGACACCATCAATGGGAAGGCAGCAGAGTAGCTTGATGCTTTCTTGGGATTGGGATGGAAGGTGATGCCATCTTGGCATCACCTTCCATCCCAATCTGCATTTAATTCTACATGTCACAGACATTCCAACACACACAGTCGAGACTGTTGGAGGAAAATTCGAGGTCATTTGAGTCAAACAGAAGCTACGGACTACTGCTGTATCACAGCGACTATCTGTGTGTCAGGATGACGTGTTCACTTGTGTCATGTTACTGCTGTGTTTCTCTAATCATGTGTGTGAAGGTCTACTCAAAGGAGGGCATGAGCCGTCTGTCTTTCAGACTGTCTAATGGTATGTGGCTGTGGTTTTCTGTGTATGTGTGTGTGTTGGGGGGTGGGGCAGGAAGAAGAAGTCTCTGAATCCATCAGCGTTTCGATACAAAGTGAGGATGCTGAAGGCCGAAGGCAGCAAGCCCTTCATAGTCAAGGCAGCTCAGATCAGGTCAGACTGACACCCACACAGTTGTGTCTGCTTGGTGTTTAAATGTCTGCACGTTGTGTTGTAGGATGTGCATTACACTCACTCTGATGTCCAACACTTGTTGTAGCACGTGCATTACACTCAGTGTTGTCCAACACTTGTTGTAGCACGTGCATTACACTCGGTGTTGTCCAACACTTGTTGTAGCATGTGCATTACACTCGGTGTTGTCCAACAGTTGTTGTAGCACGTGCATTACACTCAGTGTTGTCCAACACTTGTTGTAGCACGTGCATTACACTCGGTGTTCTCCAACACTTGTAGCATGTGCATTACACTCGGTGTTGTCCAACACTTGTTGTACCACGTGCATTACACTCAGTGTTGTCCAACACTTGTTGTAGCACGTGCATTACACTCGCTGTTCTCCAACACTTGTTGTAGCACGTGCATTACACTGTGTTGTCCAACACTTGTTGTAGCACGTGCATTACACTCAGTGTTGTCCAACAGTTGTTGTAGCACGTGCATTACACTCGGTGTTGTCCAACAGTTGTTGTAGCATGTGCATTACACTCAGTGTTGTCCAACACTTGTTGTAGCACGTGCATTACACTCAGTGTTGTCCAACAGTTGTTGTAGCACGTGCATTACACTCGGTGTTGTCCAACAGTTGTTGTAGCACGTGCATTACACTCGGTGTTGTCCAACACTTGTTGTAGCACGTGCATTACACTCGGTGTTGTCCAACAGTTGTTGTAGCACGTGCATTACACTCAGTGTTGTCCAACACTTGTTGTAGCACGTGCATTACACTCGGTGTTCTCCAACACTTGTTGTACCACGTGCATTACACTCAGTGTTGTCCAACACTTGTTGTAGCACGTGCATTACACTCGCTGTTCTCCAACACTTGTTGTAGCACGTGCATTACACTGTGTTGTCCAACACTTGTTGTAGCACGCGCATTACACTCGGTGTTGTCCAACACTTGTTGTAGCACGTGCATTACACTCGGTGTTGTCCAACAGTTGTTGTAGCATGTGCATTACACTCAGTGTTGTCCAACAGTTGTTGTAGCACGTGCATTACACTCAGTGTTGTCCAACACTTGTTGTACCACGTGCATTACACTCAGTGTTGTCCAACACTTGTTGTAGCACGTGCATTACACTCGCTGTTCTCCAACACTTGTTGTAGCACGTGCATTACACTGTGTTGTCCAACACTTGTTGTAGCACGCGCATTACACTCGGTGTTGTCCAACACTTGTTGTAGCACGTGCATTACACTCGGTGTTGTCCAACACTTGTTGTAGCACGTGCATTACACTCGGTGTTGTCCAACACTTGTTGTAGCATGTGCATTACACTCAGTGTTGTCCAACAGTTGTTGTAGCACGTGCATTACACTGTGTTGTCCAACAGTTGTTGTAGCACGTGCATTACACTCAGTGTTGTCCAACACTTGTTGTAGCACGTGCATTACACTCGGTGTTGTCCAACGCTTGTTGTAGCATGTGCATTACACTCGGTGTTGTCCAACACTTGTTGTAGCACGTGCATTACACTTGGGGTTGTCCAACACTTGTTGTAGCACGTGCATTACACTCGGTGTTGTCCAACACTTGTTGTAGCATGTGCGTTACACTCACTCTGATATCCAACACTTGTCGTAGCATGTGCGTGCATTTCACTCACTGTGTTGTCCAACACTCCACTAACATTCACGCTTGCCAAACTTCTGTTTATCCACGTTGTCTGTTTTGTTTGTGTATTTTGTTTGTCTTTCTTTGTGTGTGTGTGTGTGTGTGTGTGTGTGTTGTGTTTGTGTGTCTGCAAGTGTGTGTGTCCATGTGGTGTTTTTGTGTGTATGTTGTTGTTGTGTGTGTATTGTGTTTGTGTGTCTGCATATGTGTGTGTCCATGTGGTGTTGTGTGTGTGTGTGTGTTGTGATGATTGTTTGTCTGCATGTGTGTGTGTCCATGTTGTGTTGTGTTCTGTTGTGTCTAAGGATGCACCAATACCACTTTTTTTCAGACCAAGTACAAGAAGTTCCAGTGGGGTACTTGCTGATGCTGAGTACTGATATGAGTACTTAATAATACTGTGACAGTTGTTAACATGACTTTGAAAACATTTTATTTTCATCACATGTTCCTCCCTTTCTTACTGTAACAAATGAAATATGATACATGGTGTTGTTGTTGACATTTTAACATTCAGCTGTGTTTTCCTGAACAGATGTGGCGCTGACTGAGTGTGTTGCGTGTGGTCTTGTGCCAGCCGTGTGTTCTGAGAAGATGTCTGCATGCATATTGAATGTTGCCAGGCGATCATGCAGCCGGTTCTGCATGCATATTGAGTGTTGCCAGGCGATCATTCAACTAGTTCTGCATGCATATTGAGTGTTGCCAGGTGATCATGCGGCTGGTTCTGCATGCACATTTACTGTTGCCAGGTGATCATGAAGCTGGTTCTGCATGCATATTGAGTGTTGCCAGGTGATCATGCGGCTGGTGCTGCATGCGCATTGAGTGTTGCCAGGTGATCGTGCGGCTGGTGCTGCATGCACTTTGAGTGTTGCCAGGTGAACATGCGGGTGGTTCTGCATGCACATTGAGTGTTGCCAGGTGATCGTGCAGCTGGTGCTGCATGCACATTGAGTGTTGCCAGGTGAACATGCGGGTGGTTCTGCATGCATATTGAGTGTTGCCAGGTGATCATGCAACTGGTGCTGCAGTGTTTGGAAACATAGGCTATATTAACTGGTACTGAATTGATGCACGTTGATTTGATTTATTTTAATGTGCAAAGGAAAAAACCCACAAGCTTGCATTGGTGCATTGCATTGCCTTTGGTACAATGAGGTGTTTATTTTAATTATCTTTAAACAGCTTGTACTCGTTTTTTACACATTTCTGTGTAGGTTTTACCTGTTGAAGCATTAGTGAAGCAGAAAACACTGCTGCCACGCAAACACAGCACACAATTCAACACAGTCATAGTGTAGCAGGTAAAAAAAAGAATGCTCTGCAGGCGTCCAGGTAGCATAGTGGTCTATTCCGTTGCCTACCAACATGAGGATCGCCGGTTCGAATCCCTGCGTTACCTCTGGCTTGGTCGGGCGTCCCTGCAGACACAATTGGCCGTGTCTGCGGGTGAGAATGGATGTAGGTATGTGTCCTGGTTGCTGCACTAGCGCCTCCTCTGGTCGGTCGGGGGGCCTGTTCGGGGGGAAGGGGGAACTGGGGGGAATAGCATGATCGTCCCACACGCTACATCCCCCTCACTGTCAGGTGAAAGGAAGCAGCTGGTGACTCCACATGTATGGGAGGAGACATGTGGTAGTCTGCAGCCCTCCCCGGATCAGTAGAGGAGGTGGAGCAGAGACCGGGATGGCTTGGAAGAGCGGGGTAGTTGGGCAAATACAAATGGGGAGAAAAGGGGGGGGTGAAATCCCCCCAAAAAAAATAGGAAAAAAAACCCCGCTCTGCCCTGCACACGTCACATGGCGTATTGCATCCGTGCCCGGGCTGTCTGCCCTCGTCCACATTACACATGCTTGTACCTTTGGCATTTCTTGCTCCGTTTGGACAGATGACGTCCATGTTTTCAAGTGTTTCTTTGCTGCTGTGCTGTGTCATCTGTCTCGTCCCTCCCCCTATGAATGGCAAAGAAAGCACTGCTCACTTTTCACTATTTCAGCAAGCGTTGTCTGTTTGGGTATCGGGTGCGGTTTTAGTTTTATGAGTACAAGTGAGGGCAGAAATGGACCAATAACTGATAGCGGTGTCTGTTCATCCCTGGTTGCATCTTACTTAAAGCAGCGAGACACGGTCGCACTTACCATATTGTGATGTTAGTTCTAGAATAATGTCCAGCTGTAGAGCGATGTGGTATAGTTGAGTCATATTGTGACGTTAGTTATAGAATAATGTCCAGTTGTAGAGCGATGTGGTCTAGTTGAGTCATATTGTGATGTTAGTTATAGAATAATGTCCAGTTGTAGAGCGATGTGGTCTAGTTGAGTCATATTGTGACGTTAGTTATAGAATAATGTCCAGTTGTAGAGCGATGTGGTCTAGTTGAGTCATATTGTGACGTTAGTTATAGAATAATGTCCAGTTGTAGAGCGATGTGGTCTAGTTGAGTCATATTGTGACGTTAGTTATAGAATAATGTCCAGTTGTAGAGCGATGTGGTCTAGTTGAGTCATATTGTGACGTTAGTTATAGAATAATGTCCAGTTGTAGAGCGATGTGGTATAGTTGAGTCATATTGTGATGTTAGTTATAGGACAATTTCCAGTTGTAGAACAATGTGGTCTAGTTGAGTCATATTGTGATGTTAGTTGTCTTTTTTGGAGGAGGGTTTTCAGAGTTTGTAAGCTTTGGACCATTCGGTCTAATGATTGAAAATGGTCTCTTATTACAAAACAATCAACCTCATTTCTTCAAAGTTATTTTCTCCTGAGTGTGGGTTTTGCTGGGTTCTTTTGTGGCTTTAAGAAACAGTTCAATGATTTGTGTTTTCAGTCGAAAGAAGAATGTCTTGTCAAGGGAGAGACTGAAGCTGCTGTTCAAACAACACTGTGAACCTCAGTTTGGAACCATTGCACTCAAGGTAGGAACCACAACACCCTGCTGCCCCAAATAAACTGCTGCCCTAAATATCCTGCTGCCCCAAATATGCTGCTGCCCTAAATATGTTATTACCCAAAGACAGTAACCTGAAGTTGGTACCCTCCTCCTCTGTAGACCATAGTCAGTTAGGGTTTAATGCTGTTAACTGACCATCTCACAGTAACTCATTCCTACCAGCAGGTCCTGGTAAGGTTGAATAAAGTTTGTTTTTTAAATAAAGTATTGGAAATATTTTACGTCACCAGCTCCGAGATGCTTTTCCCCCTTTTTTCCTCCCTTCTTTTGTTGATGAAAGTTTGTTTCGCCTTTGTCACGTTTATCCTTGTTACATCTAGACCCACCACCAGTCTTTGTCTGTTGCAGTGTCTTCATTGACTGGCATAATATTTTTATTTATACCTTTAGCTGCTCTCCAAGACTTTCTAACAATCCACTTGAATCTAAATCCAAGATAATTAATTTACTGATTTGTCATTGTAATTGTTTTAAAATCTTAATGTCTCTGTGTATTCCAGCCATCTACTGTAGTTAAATACAACCTGGTAGAAACCACCTTCTCCCATTTCTTCCCTGATGAGCCCCCCCACTTCCCCTGCAGCCCCCCCGCTAAGGGGCGGGGCAATTGGCCTGAAGATGGCGCACCTGGACAGGTGAGGCTGTGGGTGTGATTTGATGACAACAGTAATGGATGGATATCATTAGGAATAGATTTCAGACACCTCGTCAATTCTGCTTCAGCTGTCAGAAACAACTCGCACCTCTCCTTTAATAATGCCTCTCTCCTCCTCTGCATGTACTCTGATAACACTCCCTTTACTGACACTCACGCCATCTACTGCCTCTCGCGTCTCTGTCATCCATCATCTTCCTGTCTATCTCTCACTTCTCTCTCATCTATCATCTTTCTATCTCTGTCTATCTCTCACTTCTCTATCTTTCTATCTGTCTGGTGTGTCTCTCACTTCTCTATCATCCATCTTTCTGTCGCTCTGGTCTATCTCTCACTTCTCTATCATCTTTCTATCTCTCACTTCTCTATCATCCATCATCATTCTATCTCTCTGGTCTATCTCTCACTTCTATCATCCATCATCTTTCTATCGCTCTGTCTATGTCTCACTTCTCTATCATCTTTCTATCTCTCACTTCTCTATCATCCATCATCATTCTATCTCTCTGGTCTATCTCACTTCTCTATCATCCATCATCTTTCTATCGCTCTGTCTATGTCTCACTTCTCTATCATCCATCATCTTTCTGTCTCTGGTCTGTCTCTCACTTCTCTATCAAACATCATCTTTCTATCTCTCTATGTCTCACTTCTCTATCATCCTTCTGTCGCTCTGGTCTATCTCTCACTTCTCTATCATCTTTCTAACTGTCTGTCTATCTCTCACTTCTCTATCATCCATCATCTTTCTATCTGTCTGGTCTGTCTCTCACTTCTCTATCATCCATCATCTTTCTATCTCTGGTCTGTCTCTCACTTCTATCATCCATCATCTTTCTATCTCTCTATGTCTCACTTCTCTGTCATCCATCTTTCTATCTCTCTGGTCTGTCTCTCATTTCTCTATCATCCATCATCTTTCTATCTCTGGTGTATCTCTCACTTCTCTATCATCCATCATCTTTCTATCTCTCTATGTCTCACTTCTCTGTCATCCATCTTTCTATCTCTCTGGTCTGTCTCTCATTTCTCTATCATCCATCATCTTTCTATCTCTCTGGTCTGTCTCTCACTTCTATCATCCATCATCTTTCTATCTCTCTATGTCTCACTTCTCTGTCATCCATCTTTCTATCTCTCTGGTTTGTCTCTCATTTCTCTATCATCCGTCATCTTTCTATCTCTGGTCTATCTCTCACTTCTCTATCATCCATCATCTTTCTATCTCTGGTCTATGTCTCACTTCTCTATCATCCATCATCTTTCTATTTCTCTGGTCCGTCTCACTTCTCTGTCATCCATCATCTTTCTATCACTGTGGTCTATCTCTCACCTCGCCATCATCTTTTTATCTCTGTCTATCTCTCACTTCTCTATCATCCATCATCTGTCTATCTCTCTGATCTATCTCTCACTTTTCTGTCATCCATCATTCAATTCAATTTATTGTCATTAAAAACAATGTGCAGGCACATATTAAAAATGAAATGAGCGCTGTGGCTTCACCAAACAGTGCAAGACAGACACAGACAAACACAGCAAACACAGTATTAGATATACACACATGAAGACCAAAAGCTAAAAATAAGTTAAAACAGAGCAAGAGTACAAAATATTTAAAAATATCTACAGACATTCATTGGGTAGCCAGGTTCAGGTAGGCATCAGCTTATGGAAAAGAGCTGTTTTTGAGCCTGGTAGTGCAGGCTCTGAGGCTCCTGTAGCGCCTCCCAGAGCGCAGGGGGGAGAACAGTCCATGGTTGGGGTGGGTGGGATCTGCTGATGCTGAGACCCCTTCGACCCCTTCATCATTTTGAGGTCATAAGGTCTCTTGTTTCGGTTGGGAATGTATAAATTTAACTGCTTGTTTGCTGTTTACAGCTGAGCTCCTCTGTGCTGAAGGCATCAGAGGAAAAGTTGAAGTTGATGCAGCAGAAGGATGAGATGATTGCCGTTGTCCAGAAGGCCAAGCTGAAGAGGGAGAAGGAAGATGCCGTGCAGATCAAGAGGAGAGAAAAAGAGGACAAGGAGCGGCTGAAGGAAGAGCACAAGAAAAGGTTTGAGGAGGAGAAACAGAAGAGGAAGGAAGAAAAGGAGCGTATTAAGCAGGAGAAGGAGAGGGTGAGTCGAGACGGAACTCTGCAAGATGTCATATGTGGCTAAAAGTAGACCAACCGTTTAAACACCACCCCCTGCCCCCCAAATCTGTTCAGGAGAGAGAGAAGCTGAAAGAAGAGAAGAAGAAATACGCTGAGCGACTGAAGCTCTGGAACAAACCCAGAGAGGACATGGAGTGTGATGACCTCAAAGTAAAAAAGCCTCATTTTAAGACATCCTTTTTTTCTACAGTCTGTTGTCATTTGATTTAACTAATGACTGTGTGTAACTCTCCAGGAGCTGCCCTGCCCAGCACCGGTCCAAACCCGCCTGCCAGCCAACTTGTTTGGAGACGCCCTCATGGTGCTGGAGTTCCTGCGTGCATTTGGAGACCTGTTTGACCTGAAGGATGAATTCCCTGAGGGTCTTTCTTTGGGTCAGAGAACTCTTTAGTTCCCCTCCACTGAACTAGACTATGGTACCACCACAGTTCGGTCAGTATGGTATTTCATTCTAAGTTGTGATAGGTTTGGTTAATGGTAACCATAAGCTGAAGGGGGACCCACACATTTCATCCTGGACCTCTTTCAAGTGTTACCACACAAAACCAGAGTGCGTTGGTACTGTACCATAGCTACAGCAGGTCCATTATGGAAACAGCTTGGAACTGGTACTGGTTCCTGCCATGGCCGTAGTAAACCCAGTATGGGTACTGTGAAATACAAGGCCTGTCCCAGAGACTGTGCTGTGTGAGTTTGTAACGGTGTACTGCTCATCTCTCCAGAGGTTCTGGAAGAAGCATTGGTTGGTTGTGACCCGGAGGGCCCGCTCTGTGAGCTGCTCTTCTTCTTCCTGACAGCCATTTTCCTGGCTCAGGCTGAAGAACAGGAGGAGGTTGCTAAAGAGCAGTTGGCTGAAGGTAACGTATGTGTGTGCACACACACACAGTACTATGTGTATGTTTGCATCGTAGTCAGTGGTGGACTGTATACTAGTGGACATGTTACAAAATTGTTTTATTGCAGTGATGTGTAAATGGTTACTATCAAAGTTGTGAAAGAAAAAAAGGCCAGCCCTTGCTGGAAATACTGTGAGTAAAGCTTGTAAAAAATGACTTTTTTCAGAAAGCTAAGCAGTGTTTCTACCTGTGAGTCCCTCATTTTCTGCTGCCAAAGCACTATGAAAAGCTATGAAAATGAATTTTATGTCACACTGCTCATCCTTACGATGAAGTCACACACTGACAGGCAATTATATGAAGGGGTGTGTATGACAGACGGGTGTCTATATCAAGGTGTGCGTATGACAGACAGGCGTCTGTATGGAAGTATGTGTGAGGGTAAACTGCTTCTGTATCCTGTAGAACTGTCTGAGGTTCTGGATGATGACACTGACCCAACCCAGTCTGCAATCAGCGCTGTGGCCTCGCTGGCTGCTGCCTGGCCGCAACTCCACCAGGGTAAGACACACACACACACACACACATGCTCCACATGCACAATCCACACACTTAACATACACATTTCATAAAACTTCACATACATGTGCGTGCGCGCGCACACACACACACACATATTAGGGTCTTACATGGAGTTGTGTGTGTTATAGGCTGCAGTCTGAAGCAGTTGGATCTTGACAGCTGTACTCTGTCAGAGATCCTGCGTCTTCACATCCTGGCATCAGGTGCTGATTGTAACCACAGCAACGCAAAGTTCCGCTACCAGAAGCAGGGCGGGTTCGTGTTGACTGATGACCCCTGTGTGGAGCTGCGATTGGAGGATCCTGCACTGCTGAAGAAACTTACAAGTACCACTGTGTACGACCTGAACCCAGGTCAGCCACATTATTTCCTTTAAACTAAATACTCCCCTCATGAGCTTCCCAACAGAAATCACTTGACTCATTTACTTCCAGTCAGTTCACAGGTTGGAGCTTTGATATATTTGAATGAAGTGTGAGTTTTGTGTGTTCAGAGGACAAGCTGAAGATTCTCCATGCCCTGTGTGGGAAGCTGCTGACTCTGGTAGCAACTAGAGAACTGATAGAAGACAGCGCTGAAGAGCAGAGAGCCGCCAGACATGAACTCCGAGATATCAAGGCTGAACAACACCGCAGAGAGAGAGAGGAAGCAGCACACAGGTGTGTATACACAAACCATCATCATCATCATTAAAAAAATATACACACATATACACTATATTCAGCTCTTGTTTTGGTTTGTGTTCAGTACCGTCTCCTTGTAAGAAAGGTTCTGGCATGAGTCTTGGTCTGGTTTCTCCCTGCATGGAGTTAGCATGTTCTCCTATGTTCGTGTTGGTCTCTGCCACATCTAAAGACATGGCGGTGTTTGGTATCAGATACCCTGCCAGCTCCTCTGACCAAGACCCCACTCCTCATCATAGTTGAATGAATGAGTCTTTCCACGGCGATTAATCAAGAATTTCTATTGTCTATTCTTTTTATAAAGTCAGATGGTAAATTGGCTCTTCCACTGAAGTATGGTTTCTCCCACACCTCCTGGAAACCTGGAAATTGTATATTAAGTTTCTAGTCATGGAAACCACCTGGAAAGTACCAGCACATCTCTAGTTAACAACTCAATACAATACAGACAATTTGTTTGGAGCAGCTTATTGTACACAAAACATAGTAACTTCCCGACAAACAAATAACACAAACAATAAATAACATTCCAGGGAGCTAACTGTGGAATAAAATCTATAAGTACTTAATGATATTGATTGGCTAGATAAACTTAGTAAACACAATAAAATGATCAGATTAAAAAAAAAACTAAGAAGCATTTATCAGTCAATTTGCAGAGGGAATGAATGATTTAGAATAACAGGTAGTTTTACAAGCAGGTAAAACATAATAACACCTTGATGGCAACAGAGAAAATTCACTTGTTAGAACTTGTCCAGAAGAAGCCAAAATACTTGCTGCTTTCTGGAGGATTTGTTGGTTGCAAAAAGAATTCAGATCTTTTTGTTTCACTCTGCTGATCTTAGAACAGATTTTAACAATGCTGTTCAGGCTGTTTCTGTGTTTTACCGTGAGGCTGTGAAACTAGCAGGTAAAAGAAAAACTCTGAAGACTCTCAATACAAGATTGATAAAAGCGAAAGAGAATGACAGGACTGACAGAAAAGGAATTTAGTTTACGGAGAAGCTGAATTCTCTGTTGCCCCTGTTTCACAATAGCCTCAGTGTTCACATCTAATTTAAGGTGCTCATTGATGATAGTGCCCAATTATTTGTATGATGTAACCATTTACACACTTTCATTATGTATGATGCACTCTTTGGCTGCATCTCTGCTACGTCTAAAATCAATAATCAATTCCTTGGATTTAGAAACATTTAATTCCAAGAAGTTTTTATCACACCAAGAAATAAAATCAGTGAGCGCATTGCCATGGACTGATTCTGAACCTCGGAGGAGGGTCAGCAATGCAGCGTTGTCAGAAAATTTGACCAAATAGCTACCCTGCTGATTGCTCCTGCATCCATCAGTGTACATAATAAAAAGGGTGAAAGGAGGCATCCTTGTGGTGAGCCTGTGGCCCTAGCTACAGAGTCTGAGAGATAGCCATTTACAGACACCTTCTGCTCTCTGTCAGTCAAGAAGTCTCAAGATCCATAACACAAGCTGATGAGGCAAATTAAAATCATATAACAACCTATCTCATCAATCTCATCACCTATCTATATCATTTCCCCTCGGGTATGAATAGAGTATTCTGATCTATTAAAAGATGTGCGCCATCATATTGAATGCTGATGAAAAGTCAGCAAACAAAAGCTTGGCATGGGCTTGCGGCTTTTCCAAGTGCTTATACAGGTTATTATGTATAAAAAGTTTTGCATCCTCCACACCTCTCCCTGCCTGGTAAGCAAATTACAGTGGATCAAGTTTTTCATCCACAGGTAACAAAACAAGGTTTTTAACAATTTTCTAAAATGTTCATTACTAACGATGTTAGTGCGACTGGTCTAAAATCATTAAGTTGCCTAGTATTGGTGTTCTTTGGGACAGGTATCACAGTAGAGGATTTCCAGATAGCAGGGTTTTGCTTACAGTCAACTGACATCTGGAAGATATGGTGGAGGACACCGCTAAGCTGGTCAGCACATTATCGCAAGGTGCGTCCAAAAATGTGATCTGGATCAGGGGCATTCTTGAGGTTTAGCCATTATAAAAGATCACTAACACATTCCTGAGTGATGACAATATCACAGTCAGAAGACAGAGACTGTCTAAGGCCAGAGATGTTTTCAGAAAAGTTGTGTTTTTCAAAGACGGAATAAAAGTCGTTAAATATATTTGGGAGATCAGTCTAGTTTGTTCCCTCAATTTTAAGAGGTTTCCTGTCTGAGTGATTGAGGACAGATTTAATTCTCCTCCAAGCTGCCTGCAGATCACCGCTGCTGTGCTTGTGCTCCATCCTATCCTCATACATTCTTTTAGCTTTTCTTATCTCATTCCTTGCTTCTTTGGCAATTTCCTTCTTTTCCTGGCTAGTCCCTGTATAAAAAAATGCATTTCTTCTTGTTGATGCCATTTTTAAGTTCTTTAGTAACCCATGGTTTGTTATTAGGGAAGACAGTAATTTTTACAGGGAATATTGAAGTCCACACAGAAGGGTATGTAGGAAGAAACAGTTTGTGCCAGTTCATTTAAGTCAGACCAGGAGCTATAGAAGACACCCCAATCTGTAAGTCAAAGTGAGCTTGTAAGCTGGCAATGCTGTTTTCCCTCCAGCATGTCACTGTTTTTAGTATTTCTCTTGTTGTTTACAGATGGGCTTGTAGATCAGCAGAAGAAGTACACTGTTGTGGTAAGATGCTCCAAAGGGAGGCCTAGGCAGAGATCTGAAAGCGCCAGGCACTGAGCCATAGCGCAGGTCAATAGCGGAGTTCTTCTTGGTAGTTGTACAGGTATATACTGTTCATATGTTTTCAGTGACTTATGTACCTGGCAGTGATTGAAATCTCCTAGAATAGGACCCAGAAGCTGTCCTATCCAGACCGAGTCCAAAACGAGAAATTATTGAGAAATACTACTGTAATGAGAGCTTTACTATTTTAACCTGCTCAGCTTTTCTAGCATTTAAGGTACTGATTTATCATCTCACGTGATGCTATTAGCTGGTCAAATCTGCATTCCAAGTCAATCAGTGAGTGAGACAGGAGAGACAAGACGAGACAGTTGGAGAGAACAGAGAAGTGAGTCAGATAAAAGAAGAATAATTTCACATGGCATGCTCGAAAATAAGAAAAGTAGACAGCGAAAATAGGGCTTTCAATCAAGAATCGACAGACTGGTACATGTTCATTCTTCCCACAGGCAGTTCAAAACCTGTGTCTCACATATGCTCCGAGACCATGACGATTATTAAAAGTGGGAACATGAAGCGCCACTATGAGACAAAGCACAAAGCTTTTGAGCAAACCCGCTGAAATCAGAACTAAGTGCACAGAAAATACACAATCTAAGAGGCCAATATGATCGAGCCACAAGGATCCTAACCCATTCACTGCCCAACAACATGCTAACGAATGTTCCCTGAGAGTTGCTTGGATTTTGGGTCAACACAAGAAACCATTTACTGATGGAGTCGTTGTGAAGGAGTGCATGAATGCAGTAACTAAAACCTTACTCGAGGGAAAACAAAAAGAAGAGTTGTGTGTAAAAAATCAAGCAAATACCGATGTCAGCATCATCAGCCACAAAAAAAAGTGAAATGTTAACAGAGGATCAGAGGATATGCTAGCACAGCTGGATGAAGCAATTCATGAGGCACCATGTGTGGGCATGTAAGGAGAATGGAGAGTTCTGTGAAGACCTGTTAGGTGTAACACCCCTTCAGACCAGTACAAGAGGAGAGGACATCTACCTGGCCATAAAGGAGATGTTAATGAAGAGAGGAATAGGGCCTAAACAAGTGGTTTCAATAACCGCAGATGGAGCCCTTGCCATGGTAGGTAGAGAGAAAGGAGTCATGGCAAGAATGAAAGAGGACAATCCTGAGCTCATCTCTTACCATTGCATAATTCATCAATCGGTCCTGTGCTCCACCCTGTCAGACGAGTATGCTGAGGTGATGAACACAATGATCAACTTTCTCAGGGTGTCCTCTTCCTATCGGCATCACATGCTCAAGGAATTCCTCAGAGAAGTTGATGCAAATGCTGATGACCTTCTGATGCACAACGATGTCAGATGGCTTAGCAAAGGCAGGGTGTTGGAGCACTTTTGGTCTATCCGAACGGAAATTGCAACTTTCTTGGCACAGGTAAAGAACCAGAAGGCAACACCATTTTCTGTCTTTTTAGAAGATGAGAAGAAGATGGATATTGTGGCTTTTTTGGTTGATATCACTTCACACCTGAATGAACTGAATTTAAAGCTACAGGGCAAGGGCAATTCAGTTTGTGACCTGATGACCGCTGTCCGCTCCTTCCAGAGGAAACTTGAAGTGTTCGAAGGACACCTGCAGGGAGACTGTGGACACTTCCCAACAGTGCAGGAACAGGTTCAGGGTAAGAGAGATGTATCTTCTTTTGTTGACTTTGTTGACAAACTGATTGTAAACTTCAGCAAACGTTTTGACAGCTTCAGCCTTGGGACAGCAGCTCGCCCTGTTCATTCAGAATCCATTCCTCATCACAGATGTCAGTGGGTTCTCAAAGGAAGTCACACAGCACTTCAAGTGGGCAAATGCTGAACCTCTCCAGATGCAACTGGTCGATCTCCAAACAGATGTGGCCCTGAAAGAGCATTTTGGAGGAACTGACCCTGCCACTTTCTGGCTCCAAATGGTCTCGGAGACGGCTTTCCCAGGTCTGAGAAAGTAGCACTGTACATCTTGACCATGTTTGGCTCCACATACAGCTGTGAGGCAACTTTCTCCACTATGAACATTATTAAAACCAAATATTGTTCCAGGCTCACCAATGAGCATCTACACATGTGTATGAGAGTGGCCCTGACACCATTCCAGCCCAGATTTAAAATCCTGGCAGTACAAGCTAGAGCTCAATTCTCTCACTGAACAACAGAAAGTGGGGGGAGTGGGATACAAGAGGGAAAGACAGAGAAAAGGAGGTGTTAAAGTAGTCCAATTGTTAAGATGTGTTGAGATTGTTTATTATAAATTTGGTTGAGACTGTTAAGATGTGAAATGGAGTTAACAAAAAAAGAAGAAACAGGGAAACTCAGGCTACACTTTTTATTTCATTTTTCTAAAATTAAGCACTTTATTTTAAGATGCACATTTTTCGAAAACTCTTTATGTATTTTATTTTTAAATGCAGCCCTGATTTTACTTGAAATGAGAAAATTATATTTGTTTATAGTAGCCTACTTGTTATTTATAATCCCTCCAGTTAAATGTGAAAACTGACAATAAATATTGTTGAAATATTATTGAAATGTACTTTATTTATTTAATTTGAAAGTCAGTTGTTGATCATACAGCCGAAGGGAATGATAGCATACTCAACTTCATATGAGTATCGCACAGTAACACAGCAAGGGCAATCATTTGATAGGAATACGCAAGGAGCAAGGAAACACATATCTGTGAAATCGAGGGCATAAAAAACACATGCATCACCACCGGACCTTGGCTTGAGGCCATTTTATTTAACTTGACCTCTTTGAATTTTACTTGAATACCTCTCTCCTAGAATACATTTTGGCGTGTCAGGTGAAAGAGCTTCCAGTCTGTTGGTCACCTCTGTGATCAGCTGAGTGGCTGAAGAGACGTTCGCCCACGGATGAATGTAAACAAGGGTGAAGAAGAGCTGGGGAAACTCCCTCGGCAGGTAGAAGGGGTGAAATGAGATGGACCACAGCTCAAGGTTGGGAGTGCAAATTTTCTCCTGGACCACAACAGTGTTACAGTACCTCTCATAAAACAGCATACACTGCCTTCGGTGGGTTTATTTGTAATGAGAGGCGACCGATCCATTTGAACAGGGTACCCAAAACTGCTTATGTGTAGATCCTCGTTGCGATCCGTGTCTCCCGGCCACGTCTCAGTAAAAGCCAGCAGGCATGTTTCTCTAAAATCATGGTCAGATCTGGCGTAAGTCCCCAGTTCATCCATCTTGTTGCGAATGGATTGTACGTTCGAGAGAAGAATAGTTGGCAGCGGTGGGAGCTGGCGTCTGTCACTTAGTCTATGTCTGCATTGAACACCTCCCCTCCTTCCGTTCTTCCTCCGGTGCTTTTTGGACAATGTTCTGCTTACTGCAGCATTCAAGCTACTGCTTCGTAGTGACCGACCAGGGAATGTATAAAAGATTGTCACTTAGTGCCAGTGGTCAAAAAGCAAGGAGTAACTCAAGGCTGTAGGTGATCATGTTAACAGTCTCGCCACTGCCATCATGGTGTCCACAGGCAAATCAGCTTAAAAGAAACCAAGTGCAGCAAAGACCCCCAAGTAGACTCCCCTCATGATTAAAATCACTTCCACATCAGCTCCAAGGCGATAAAAGTTAAAAAGGTGCATGTTGCGCATTAACAGTAGACAAACATTCAGCAAACAGAGTAAACAAGCTGCCCCCCAGTTGCACAGGTAGCGTGAGCGCCCCAGATGGACTAGCCATAGCAGACAGCAGACTTGTAGCTGGCTAGTCCACACTTGTTAACCTGCTAAGCTGTGAGGCGCAGCTCCACAGCTTCCTGGTGTCAGTATGAGATATGACATTTTGTTGTCTGTTACTCGCCAATGTGGAGCCCAAGTAATCAGTGAAGGCAAGAGCGCCTTCAGAGTCGACAGAGTTCAACTTCAGGGCAGAAGGACATCCTTCATCCATATTTCAGTTAACAACACCACGTCTACACTTTCCAGCATTGCTTCATCAGTAATGTCCTCCATCCACTTCCTGATAGGGCTGTCTGGAGAGGTGGGGGAAGTGATGGAGTCGGGCTGTTTTTGTTTTGTTTTTCATTCATGGTTGTTCTTCATCCATAGTAAACATTTAAACTCTCCCCCAGAGTTCGCCTGCGCAAGGAGGAGAAGCTGAGGGAGCAGGAGCTCCGTCTGAAGGAGAAGGTGAAGGAGCAGCAGGGAAGGTAGAGTAAAATCACATGAATTCAAACCGTCAACAGGCGACAGAAAATAAACTGTACTTGAAAGGAATTTTAATAGTGGGTAACTTTAATTCCATCCTAAAGTGAAGGTATTATAACAAGTTAACAAGTGATGGTCTTATAACAAGTTATTATAACAAGTTAAGTGGAGGTATTATAACAAGTTAGCAAGTGACGGTATTATAACAAGTTATAACAAGTTAACAAGCAAAGGTATTATAACAAGTTAGCAAGTGACGGTATTATAACAAGTTAACAAGCAAAGGTATTATAATAAGTTAGCAAGCGAAGGTATTATAATAAGTTAGCAAGTGACGGTATTATAACAAGTTAACAAGTGAAGGTATTATAACAAGTTAACAAGTGAAGTCCAAAGGAATTGAATCAAGTGCAACTGGACTTGGTATATATCCGTGAAGACGTTTCGCCTCTCATCCAAGAGGCTTCCTCAGTTCGTGCCTTTCTGACTAGACCAAGCTAGTCTGACTGGCTGGTGATGAGACTCAGAATTTATCCTCTAGGAGTCGGTGTCAGAGCTATTGATATGCGTGGCTCTTTGTGATCCGATGTTGGACAGATTGGCCGCGCCCGTCATTATCAGAGCTATTGAGCTATTATAGCTCTGATAACGACAGGTGCGGCCATAACATCGGTACACAAAAGGGCCACTCATATCTATGGCTCTGTTAGCGACGGGCGTTGGTAAACATCGGATCACAAAGAGCCATGCATATCAATAGCTCTGACAACGACTCCTAGAGGATAAATTCTGAGTCTCATCAGCAGCCAGTCAGACTAGCTTGGTCTAGTCAGAAAGGCACGAACTGAGGAAGCCTCTTGGATGAGAGGCGAAACGTCTTCACGGATATATACCAAGTCCAGTTGCACTTGATTCAACTCCTTTGGATAACCATGACCTGGATGAATGAGAACATTCACAGACATATTAACAAGTGAAGGTATTAAAGCAAGTTAACAAGTGAGGATATAAAAAGTTATAACAAATTAACAAGTGAAGTTATTATAACAAGTTATTATAACAAGTGATGGTATTATGACAAGTTATTTTACTATAACAAGTGAAGGTATAACAAGTTATTATAACAAGTTAACAAGTGAAGGTATTATAACAAGTTAATAAGTGAAGATATTATAACAAGTGAAGGTATTATAACATTTGGCCATGATAAGTTTGTTTGACCTGTTGGCATCTTTCAAATGGCCTCAGAGAAGGACCAGCTGACCGCTGTTAATGAGACAAGTGTGTGCGTGTGTGTGTGTGTGTGTGTATGTACATGTAGTAGTACTAAGGACATCTGCATGAGCCCTGAGATTCGCCAGGAGCTTGGCACTGAGGATGAGGAGCAGAGCTCTAATGGGAAGAAAGGTAACGGACTGTGTAAAACACCATGTGAGGAAAACACAAGGTATCTGAGAATCTTCACAGCAAGGACCTGAAGATTACATTCAGCCTCGTTTGGACAATACATCAGCTTGTGTACAGAAGTAACAAGACAACAGCCCTGGTCTGTACAGATGTAGGGAAGTTTACTGTGCTAATGTGTTTTCTCTGCCTCAGATAAAAACAACCACAGTTCCTCCGTCCCCCCCGCCAGCCTCACCGCCGAGGAACTGAAGAGAGAACAGGACAAGGTGAGACACCGTCACCCACGTCTGTCCAATCAGTTTCTCTCTCCAGTCTGTCTGTCTCTCTCTGGTCTCTTTCTCTCTAACTTGTCTCTCTAGTCTGTCTGTCTCTCTCTGTAACACTTCTGTCTCTCTAGTCTTTCAGCCTGACTACTTCTTCTGTCTCTCTTGTCTGTCTGTCTCTCTGTAACACTTCTGTCTCTGTAGTCTTTCAGCCTTACTACTTCTTCTGTCTCTCTTGTCTGTCTGTCTCTCTCTGTAACACTTCTGTCTCTCTAGTCTTTCAGCCTGACTACTTCTTCTGTCTCTCTTGTCTGTCTGTCTAGTTTGTCTTTCCAGTCTGTCCTTCTGTCTTTGTACCTAGTCTGTCTGTTTAACTTGTCTACATTTAGTCTGTTGGTCTTTCTGAGGACGATGTGTGTCGTGTCGTGGTGTCCCAGGTTCGCGAGCTCCAGGAGCGGATCCAGAAGGTGGCAGCCTGTACCTACATCCTCCCTCTGGGCCGGGACCGGCTCTACAGGCGCTACTGGCTCTTCCCCTCCACCTGCGCTTTATTTGTAGAGGAAGATTATTTTGGTCTGACAGAGGACATGCTCCTCCCCCAGCCTGCTGTTCCTCAGGAGGTCAGCATGGAGGAGGACACCGGAGAGAGGTGGGTCACCCGGAGTTCAGAAGCTTTGAGTACTGATCTGCTCCCAGTAACCAGCAGTAGAAGACTGTGGTTTTACTGGTCAGCTCCCAGTAACCAGCTGTATAAGACTGTTCTTTTACTGGTCAGCTCCCAGTAACCCAGTGGTTTTCAAAGTGTGAGGTCCACCTCTCCTGGGGAGTGCCAAAGATTGTCAGGGGAGGCGTGAAAAAAAGCAGGAATTAAAAGAACATGTCTGCGCCTTACAGAAAGTATGATGATGTATATTACTCGACCAGGCCGCCAGTGCTCCCAGCGATCTGTGGTAGGTTTAAAAAGAGCGACCTGTGTGTAAGTTCCCCGGAACGTTTTAAACTTTACTTGACCGGTCAGGTTGAAGCACAGTTTGAGAGGCTGCATTGTACATTTTCATCTTCTCCATTGTGGATTGTTAAAAGGTGAGAAGATACCTGTTCAATTCTCTATTTTGTTAATACTTCAGAAACGTGCACGGAGAGGCGCTGACCCGTACACTGATTCTTAACCACGTGTTGGTTTTTATATGTCAGGTGTGGTATTGGGACTGTGTTCAACATACATATTTTCAAACCCTTTATGGTTGCAGCCCTTTGATGGTAAAACAGTGGATTGTTATTATTATTAAAATGGGGCGGCCCCGGTGACGTGAGGGTCTCTGAAGGGAGGCTGACTGTTGTATACTTGGACCAGTCCTGGACCGTGATGGGCCAGCTCCCAGGTCTGAATGCTTGTGATGAGTAAATGTGAACTAAACAGTTTGAGTTTGAAAAAGAAATATAACTCTGTCTCCACACTTCCTGTACAGTGTCCGTGCCAGTGCCACCCCCGTCCACGCCGGCAGCATGCCAGTCAACCGACCCAACCGATGGGCTTTCTTTAGCTCCGCGGCAGAGGTGGAGCAGCTTATAGAAGCATTGAACCCAAGAGGTCACAGAGAGAACGCCCTGAAGGAAGCGCTGTTACTGGAGAGGGATCGCATCCAGCAGCTTCTCAACAACACAGCTGTCCAGAAGTACAACCATCAAGGTAGCAGACACCACCTCCTGGCCTCCAACCAGCTGGATTTGATAGGCTGTTTGTAAGGTAGCAGATGCCACCTCCTGGCCTCTAGCCAGTTGGACTTGATAGGCTGTTGAATGTGAAACAGGAAGCTTGGAGTTAGCTTGATACACACAGTGATAACACAGGAGCGTCCTGCTAAACTACAACACTGAACGCTCCAAGGGTTCATGGATGTGAAGTAGGAGAGGCGTTACTGTGGTAAGGAGATGCTCTGGCAGGAGGGGGTTATGGGTAGTGTCCAGTTGATGATAGAATTAAGGTGATTTGGTCGAATATAATTAAGTACCATGAATGCAATGCTGTTAAAAGCCGAATAAACACTAGCTCCTAGAAAGTAAATGAAAACCTGTCATCGCACATACTTGCTGGTATTGTTAAAATGTAGTCAGGGTTCCCGCGGGTCCTTAAAAAGTCTAAAATTCTGAACTATAAATTGAAGGCCTTAAAACGTCTTAAAAACGGCCAGATTTTCATCAGAGGTCTTAAATTTCATTTGGTCAGGTCTAAAAAAATATTTTACCCTCGTTCATTTCTAGAAACGCTGGCCGCGGAAAGTTATTACAAAGTAGCAAAAAAGTATCGAGTACAAAGCGGAGCTCTAGTAAAATTCTTTGAAGGACGCCGCCCTCAAGAACGTTGGTTCGGTGTGTTGTAGTTCTTTCTGGGGGATATTCGGGGGATATTGGTGTTGGAACGTACGCGGTGATAAAACTACAAATCCCGTGATAACTGCAATACCTGCCCGCGAAATACGTCTGTGTCTCCTCAGAGTTTGTTAAAGTTTGCCTCCCTGAAGAAAATGGGGAAGTGTACTTTCAACGAGACATGGCTAGATCACAGCGATTTCCGCTGCTGGTTACAAGCGGTATCCAGCTGCAAGTACGAGGCTCGCTGCAAACTTTGTAAAAAAAAACAAAACTATTCAGTTAGGGACTCTGGGCGTGAAGGCGCTAGAGTCACACGCCAGAGCGGAGAAGCATAAGCTAGCCGAAAAATGCCTTCAGTGGACTCGGCCCATCAGCCAGTTTTGTGCCGCACCCCTGCCGTCCTCGCCGTCATCCTCCTCAATGCCTGGTCCCTCCGGTATCCAGCGCAATGTCATCGCTGCTCCCTCGAACGACCTTCGGGGTACTTTTGGATCGACTGACACATCAAAAGCCGAGGTGCTTTGGATACTTCACACGGTGTCAAAACACCATTAATTTAATAGCAACAGTGAGATTAGCGATCTCCTGACTTAGTAATCGCGAAGACGTTCTCTTCTAAGTTTGTTTTAGCCTGTTTTCATTTTGTCATTTTGGACACGTGACACGGCTGTTGAGCTGTAGACGTTCAGTTGACGTTGACGTTGTTCAGTTGAGTTGTAGACGTTGTTGGGTGTGGAAGGCCAATGACTGAATTCATTGAAATAAAATGATTTTTTCAGAATTTCTTTGGTTTAAATATTTTTTTGGTAATGTGTCGTGTAGGTCTTAAATTTCAATTTTTATGGTCTTAAAATGTCTTAAAAAGGTCTTAAATTTGACTTCTGAATGGTCTACATCGGGGGGGTCAGTGGGACTGTGTCCCGAGGGGGGGGTCAGTGTCCTGGCGAAATATATGTTTCATGACTGTCTGTTCTGTTGGCCAGGTCAAACCTCCGCCTCCAGCCCACAGACATCTGCCGCCGCTGAGAGCTTCATGGAGACCAGGCTGCGAGACCTCCTGCTTGACGTGGAGGACAGGATTTATCAGGGGACACTGGGGACACTCAAGGTGTGTACACACACACACACACACACACAGTCAATAAAAAATAGAAAGACTCTAGTTGTGAACATGGAAGTATTGTTTCTTTTCTTTCTTTTTTTTTTTTGAAGTTATATTTTCAACTTTTCAAAATACAACTACAACCTCAACCCACTGCCCATCCACCCTCCTCACAGACCCATACAACATCCCCCACCACACTCCCACCCATCTGGCATGCCACCAAAAATAACATGAATAAAATTAAACCATAAAAAACTAACAAAGTAAACCAGTAACAAGCGTAAGATAGATGAACAAAACAAAAGGGAAAATTAACCAAAAAAAAAAGTAAATACAGTGCATCCGGAAAGTATTCACACCCCTTCACTTTCCCCACATTTTGTTATGTTACAGCCTTATTCCAAAATTTATTAAATTCCTTTTTTTTTTCTCATCAGCCTACACACAATGTCCCATAATGACAAAGCGAAAAAGGTTTTGTAGAAATTTTTGCAAATTTATTAAAAATAAAAACTGAAATATTGCATGTACTTAAGTATTCACACCCTTTGCTATGAGACTCAAAATTGAGCTCAGGTTCATCCTGTTTCCACTGATCATCCTTCAGATATTTCTACATCTTGATTGGAGTCCACCTGTAGTAAATTCAATTGATTGGACATGATTTGGAAAGGCACACACCTGTCTATATAAGGTCACACTGTTGACAGTGGATGTCAGAGCAGAAACCAAGCCATGAAGTCAAAGGAATTGTCTGTGGACCTCCGAGACAGGATTGTATCGAGGCACAGATCTGGGGAAGGGGTACAAAAAAATGTCTACAGCTTTGAAGGTCCTGAAGAGCACAGTGGTCGCCATCATTCATACATGGAAGAAGTTTGGATCCACCAGGACTCTTCCTAGAGCTGGCCGCCCAGCCAAACTGAGCAATAGGGGGAGAAGGACCTTTGTCAGGGAGGTGACCAAGAACCCGATGGTCACTCTGACAGAGCTCCAGTGTTCCTCTGTGGCGATGGGAGAACCTTCCAGAAGGACAACCATCTCTGCAGCACTCCACCAATCAGGCCTTTATGGTAGAGTGGCCAGACAGAAGCCTCTGCTCAGTAAAAGGCACTTGACAGCCCGCTTGGAGTTTGCCAGAAAGTACCCAAAGGACTCTCAGACCATGAGAAACAAGATTCTCTGGTCTGATGAAACCAAGATTGAACTCTTTGGCCTGAATGCCAAACGTCACGTCTGGAGGAAACCAGGCACCTCTCATCACCTTGCTAATACCATCCCTACAGTGAAGCATGGTGGTGGCAGCATCATGCTGTGGGGATGTTCTTCAGCGGCAGGAACTGGGAGACTAGTCAGGATCGAGGGAAAGATGAATGGAGCAAAGTACAGAGAGATCCTTGATGAAAACCTGCTCCAGAGCGCTCAGGACCCCAGACTGGGGTGAAGGTTTACCTTTCAACACGTCAATGACCCTAAGCACACAGCCAAGACAACGAAGGAGTGGCTTCGGGACAAGTCTGTGAATGTCCTTGAGTGGCCCAGCCAGAGCCCAGACTTGAACCCCATTAAACATCTCTGGAAAGACCTGAAAATAGCTGTGCAGCGACACTCCCCATCTAACCTTACAGAGCTCGAGAGGATCTGCAGAGAAGAATGGGAGAAATACTCCAAATATAGGTGTGCCAAGCTTGTAGCTTCATACCCAAGAAGACTTGAGGCTGTAATCGCTGCCAAGGGTGCCTCAACCAAGTACTGAGTAAAGGGTGTGAATTCTTATGTACATGCAATATTTCAGTTTTTTATTTTTAATAAATTTGCAAAAATTTCTACAAAACCTTTTTCGCTTTGTCATTATGGGATATTGTATGTAGATTGATGAGAAAAAAAGGAATTTAATCCATTTTGGAATAAGGCTGTAACATAACAAAATGTGGGGAAAGTGAAGGGATGCGTATACTTTCCGGATGCACTGTAAATAAGCAAAAGGGAGAATAGAAGAGAAAGGGTCGAGAACTAGATTGCAAGTCCACCAACCGAGCATCTAACTCCTCCACAAAGTCTAAAAAGGGCTTCCATGTCGAGTGGAAGTTGGATATAGGTCCTCTCATGGAATATCTGATCTTTTCTCATTTCAGTGACTGACAAACCTCTGCATCCAACATGTGGAAGTAGGAGGAGAAGCCTCCTTCCATGTGAACAATATCCATCTCCAAGCTAATGTATTGGTGTAGGCCAACAGCTTTCCCTGAGTAGCATTTAAATGTGCACCAACTGGAAGGATCCCAAAGGTGGCACTCAAGTCAAGTCCATTTTATTTGTATAGACCAATATGACAAATGTGCCTCAGGGGGCTTTACAGCAACACAACATCCTGTCCTTAGACCCTCGCATCGGATAAGGAACTAATACTACTACTTTTGGCTGCTCCTGTTAGGGGTCGCTACAGCAGATCATCCGTTTCCATTTCTTCCTGTCTTCTGCGTCTTCCTCTGTCACACCAGCCACCTGCATGTCCACCCTCACCACATCCATAAACCTCCTCTTTGGCCTTCCTCTTCTCCTCTTCCCTGGCAGCTCCATATTCAGCATTCTTCTCCCAATATACCCAGCATCTCTCCTCCACACATGTCCAAACCATCTCAATCTTGCCTCTCTTGCTTTGTCTCCAAACCATCCAACCTGAACTGTCCCGCTAATATACTCGTTCCTAATCCTGTCCTCCTCCATCACTCCCAGTGAAAATCTTAGCGTCTTCAACTCTGCCACCTCCAGCTCCACCTCCTGTCTTTTCATCAGTGCCACTGTCTCCAAACCATACAACATAGCTGGTCTCACAACCGTCTTGTAAACCTTCCCTTTAACTCTTGCTGGTACCCTTTTGTCACAAATCACTCCTGACACTCTTCTCCACCCACTCCACCCTGCCTGCACTCTCTTCTTCACCTCTCTTCTGCACTCCCCGTTACTTTGGACAGTTGACCTCAAGTATTTAAACTCGTATGCCTTCGTCACCTCCACTCCTTGCATCCTGACCATTCCACTGTCCTCCCTCTCATTCACGCATATGTATTCCGTCTTGCTCCTACTGACTTTCATTCCTCTCGTCTCCAGTGCATACCTCCACCTCTCCAGGCTCTCCTCAACCTGCACCCTACTCTCACTACAGATCACAATGTCATCCGCGAGCATCATCGTCCATGGAGACTCCTGCCTGATCTTGTCCGTCAACCTGTCCATCACCATTGCAAACAAGATAGGGCTCAGAGCCGATCCTTGATGTAATCCCACCTCCACCTTGAACCCATCTGTCATTCCAACTGCACACCTCACTATTGTCACACTTCCCTCATACATATCCTGCACCACTCCTACATACTTTTCTGCAACTCCCGACTTCCTCATACAATATCACACCTCCTCTCTCGGCACCCTGTCATTTGCTTTCTCCAAATCTACAAAGACACAATGTAACTCCTTCTGGCCTTCTCTATACTTCTCCATCAATATTCTCAAAGCAAACATCACATCTGTGGTGCTCTTTCATGGCATGAAGCCATACTGCTGCTCGCTGATCATCACCTCTCCTCCTCTTAACCTAGCTTCTATTACTCTTTCCCAAATCTTCATGCTGTGGCTGATCAACTTTATACCTCTGTAGTTGCTACAGTTCTGCACATCGCCCTTGTTCTTGAACAAGATAAGGAACAACTCCCTAAAACCCTTTAACAGGGAGAGAAATTAGGAAGAAAGCTCAAGGAGAGCACCAGAGGAGGATCTCTCTCCCCAGACGCACAACATGCAATGATGTTGTGTTTACACAGTTTACACAATACAACATAGAAAGAGGACAACCTAATTATAATGGAGTTATAAAATATATCAAGAACATGAGAGGAGGAAGCTCAAGTGGGAAACATAAAACAGCAACCAAGGCCTCAAAAGTGGAATGCCAGAACTGAGTTAATTTCAGGCAGGACCAGAACATATGTAAGAGACTGGCCTTTGCTTGTTTGCACCTGTCACGTGTTGGGTCTCAATCTGGGTTGATTTTGGTGCATACGTATCATGGTGTGTCACTAATAGGGTTTCAGTATTATTATTATTACATTTACTATGTCAACAACTTGTTACCACCTGACATCATCGTCTGGGGTTAATGATGTTGTATATGATATCAGTATGTTGTACATGACACCACGTGTAATGACCGCCACTCTTTTAGCAACACGTTACCACCTGACATCATCGTCTGGGGTTAATGATGTTGTATATGACATCATTATGTTGTACATCACACCATGTTTAATGACCACCACTCTTTTAGCAACACGTTCATGCACAACACTGACAATAACACTGAATGTAAGTAAAATATCACACATTAGCTTTTTTCTTTTGGCCTAGTTACATTTGAAGGTTGGAGCGCGGCAGTGGAAATTGTGTTCTCTGTTTGAATTGACAACCTGTTGTTGAGTTCATGTCGGACCGCTGTTTTGCTCTTTGGTGTGTGTGGGAGGGAGAGAGAGACGGAGAAACTAACGTTACGGAGTGAGTTTTGTAACTAACATTATGGCATGCTTTTCTTACCAACTGAGTGGGTTTTATGGCATCTGGCATGCTCCTCTTTCCTTAGAAAATTGGTCCGACTCCTGGATGCTTCTCTTCTGTGTTTTGTGTTGTTGAAGTGAGTGTCGTATTGTGTTTCGGGAGAGTGAAGGCTGCGTTGGAACCGCATGTGTTGCGCAGCAGACTTTTTTTTAATCGGTTGGCCGATAAAAAATATGCCGATAACGATAATATGAAAAATTACAAATAGGTAAGCCGATAATTGGCCATACCGATAATCGGTCGATCTTTAGTGCATAGGTATAATGTAGTACTAAAAGACGTAGTAGTAAAATAAAATGCTGCCAAAAAGATAATTTTTTCCCAACTGAAAAAAATGGGTGGTGTAGATACAAAAGCACCGTTGTTTTATTGAATTATTGAACAATTGGCAGGGAGTTCTAAAATCTTCCGCCTCCCCACTCATCACACCACCGGAAGTCTGGTTTTTCTTTTAATAATTTTCTCACTCAGTTTCTGTTTGTCTGACTGTTTGTCTGTCTTTCTGCTTCTTGCTGGCTGGATGTCTGTCTAGGTGATGGACAGGGCTGAATGGAGGGAAGCATTAGAAGGAGGTCACTATGAGTTGCTGTCTGCTGAGGGGAGAGAGAATGGAGGACTGGAGCAGATGGAGACAGACGCCACTCAATTGAGAGCCAAAGACAGGTATAGAGACATGGAGGGATGACAGAGAGTTCAGGTTCAAGTTCAACTTTATTGTCATATGTATTTACAATAAAATGACATTTTTGTGCTCTGGCTCTCTCTGCCTTAACACAAGGAACCCCCCCCCCCAAAAAAAATGTACACAGTGAATTCATACATTATATACACAATATAGCAAAGTATACAATAACACAACAGTGTAAAGTGCATATGGGTAGGTCAGCTGTTCAGCAACCTGACTGCCTGTGGAAAGAAACTATTACCGAGATGGCTGGTGTGTGATTTGATGCTCCGGTAACGTTTTTTAGATGGAAGGAGTGAGAACAGAACATGAGCAGGATGGCTGGTGTCCTTCATGATGTTTTGGGCTTTCCTTTTGCAGTGAGTGGTGTAAATATTATGAAGTTTTGGTAGGTTCATGCCAGTGATTTTTGCTGCTGTCTTTACAGTCCTCTGCAGCAGTCTGCAGTCCTGATAAGTCAGGTCGCCAAACCACACCGTGATACAGCTTGTCAACACACTCTCCATGGTACTGCCATAAAAGTTCGTAAGAGTTTTGGTGCTCATACCAAAACTCTTGAGATGCCTCAGAAAATACAGTCTCTGCTTTGCCTTCTTCAGGATGTGATTGGTGTTGAGAGATCATGTGAGGCAGTTAGGGATGTGTAAACCAAGAAATCTAAAATTGTCCACAATTTCAACAGATGACCCATTGATGGGAATAGGAATATGATTTCCTCTGATCTTTCCAAAGTCAACAATGATTTCTTTTGTCTTATTGACATTTAGAGAGAGGTTATCATGGCACCATATGGTTCAATCTTCCACTTCCTTCCTATAGGCCCTCTAGTCGCTGTCACTTATTAGTCCCATCACTGTAGTGTCATCTGTGAATTTCATGATGCTGTTGTTGTCATATTTGGCAACACAGTTATGTGTAAACAGACTGTAAAATATGGGACCTAGACAGCAGCCCTGAGGTGCACCGGTCCTAAGAACTAATGTGGATGAGTATGTTTTACCTATCCTCACAGTCTGGGGCTGGCCTGTCAAGAAATCAAATAGCCAGTTACAGATAGTTGCCCAGACCAAGACCTCTTGAGTTTCAGCACCATTTTGGATGGTACAACTGTATTAAAAGCAGAACTGTAATCAATAAACAACATTTTGACGTAGGAATTTTTCTTTTCAAGGTGTACTAGAGCAGTATGCAGAGCAAATGAGATAGCGTCATCTACAGATCTGTTGGAACAGTTGGCAAACTGTAATGGGTCAAGGGTACACGAGTGTTACATTTTATATGTGTCATAACCGATCTTTCCAGACACTTCATAATAACAGAGGTCACGTAATCAGTAAGGCGAGACATGGGTGTTTTTTTAGTTACAGGCACAATTGTGGTTTTCCTAAAATACAGTGGAACCACACATAATGACAAGGACAGGTTGAAAATGTCGGTAAAACCCGAGATAGCTGAGCGTAAGATGCCTTGAAGACACAGGAAAGGATGTTGTCTGGGCCAGCAGCTTTATGAGCCTTAACCCTTTCAAAAGTTTACTCACATCAGCCTCTGTCACTTGTAGATCAGCTTCATCGGGTGGGCACCGTGCTGCTGTCACAGGGTCCAAGTTGTGAGCTTCAAAGCGGGCATTACAGTTGTTAAGCTCATCTGGCAGAGAGGCAGAGGTGTTGATAGCCGCACTGGGGCTAGCTTTTTAGTACGTAATCTTCTGCAGCTCCCTCCACATGTACCGCGAGTCACAGCCACTGTATAGTCATTTTCCAGTTTGTCTCTGTATGGTCTTTTAGTGGCTTTGATGGCTCTCCTTTAGTCTTTTTTGTTTGTTTGTCATTTTCCACCTTTATTGGTTTTATGTTAGGGCAACTGGTCTGAAGTCATTGAGGCAGGTGATCTTTGAAGACTTTGGCACAGGAGTGATGGTAGAGAGTTTGAAGCACTGGGGGACTGTACATTGGCTTAGAGAGGTGTTAAATATGGTGGAAAATATTGGGGCCAGTTGTGCTGCACAGTGGCTCAACAAAGCAGGACTGATGCTGTCTGGCCCTGCTGCTTACCTAGTGTTCAGCCTCTTGAATGTAGCTCTCACTTCGTCCTCCCAGATGCAGAAGGGTGGCATTGGAGTAGGAGTTGGGGGTGGCTGGTGGAATAGGTTTTTCAGGGGGGGTGGTAGGTCCCCCAAAACTACTATTGTCGTGGAGCGCGTGTGTCACGGATACGCGCTGGCAACATTGTCGTCGTAGACGGGCGCAGCGGTTGTATATCGGAGCATTTCACTGAGCTGAAATGAAACGATTGCACATAAATTAGGTAAAAAAACGAACAATATTTATTTACATAACAATAAGTGCATGTAGGTGGTTAAGAGTCACCAGAAATCATAAGTGCATAACCAGTGCTGAATTAATAGTGCAAAAACAAATAATCCAAAAACGTAAGTGCTAAGAGGAAGGGTCTACTAGCTTGCTACCATTTCGTGCATCAGGTTTCGTTGTGAGATTTTTTTTAAAAAAATTTTCTGGTCACGTGCGATTTTCAGGAGCTCTTTCAGGAGGGGTGAGGTGTCCTGTTGGCGGGGCAGGCCGCCCCTCCAAGGCAATGGTAGGGGAAACACTGTTGCATAAAACTAATGTAATTTATCTGGGAAGTTATGGACATCTGGAGGGGAGCACGGGTGTTTTTTGTAATCTGTCATTTCCTTAAGTTTTTTCCATATTGCTCTGGAGTTACTGAAAGAGAATTGTTGTTCGAGTTTTGTTGCGTAGCTGGACTTTGCTTTTCTTATTGCAGCACGCAACTTATTCTTGACTGCTCTGTACTGATCCCTGTTTCCGTTTTTTTATTGCCGTAAAATGTCACGGTTTTGGTAGGGATGTACATTTCCTTGCAGAACTTAATATATGACGTCACTGTGTCAGTGAGTTCGTCCAGGGAGTCACAAGCTGCACTAAATATATTCCAATTAGTGCATTCAAAACACCCACGAAGCGTTTCAATGGCAACCATGGACCAGGACCTGACAGATTTGGATGTTGTTTTTTTTTATGTATTTAAGCTTTTGTCTGTATTTTGGGATGAGGAGTAACACAGCGTGGTCAGACTTCCCCAGTGGAGCCCTGGGGAATGCACGGTAAGCATTTGAAATTGAGATGTAGCAGTGATTCAATGTTTTGTTTTCTCTGCTATGGCACGTGACTTGTTGCTTATAGTTCGGGAGTTCGAGGGACATGTTTGTATGGTTGAAATCGCCTAACACGATGACAGACGTGTCAGGGTTGGAGTTTTCAACATGGGAAATGTGTTGCAAGAATTCGCTAATGGCTGTGTTAGCATTAGCTTGTGGTGGAATGTAAACACAACTAATACAATTTAAGTGAATTCTCTTGGAAGGTAATATGGTCTGCATTTCAAACTGATGAATTCAAGATCATAAGAGTGATGAAGGGTTGTTGAGTTGTTACACCAGTGTTGATTGACCATGAGACAAATACGTGAGAATCTTTGAGGTTTCCGCTTTAAAAACAATTTGAGGGCCACCCCACCCAAAATTTTGTGATCCTGTTTAACTCCTGTTTTTTTTTTTTTTTTTTCTGATGGAATGGTAGACTGCCTCCTGTCACTGTCTCTCTGTCCGTTTTACTCTCTGGCTCTCTCTCAGGCTGCAGGAGCTGAAGGGGGAGCGAGTCGGTCTGGCTCTGGCGGGGAGTGGCTGTGGGACGCCGCAGGCAGTCAGCAGCACTGTGCGCTGCCTGGCTCAGGCCCTCGGCCATGTTGAGCAAGGCATCGAGAGGAAGTTCCTGAAGCCTCCACTGGGTGAGTTCCTTTTCTCAGAGTATCCCAGCAGTCTTACCTAGCTCAGAAACAGCTGGAGAACAAGGAAATAAATCATTTTTACTTGTCACGGTCTTCAGGTTTTAAAATTCAATAGAAAGTTTGGAAATTGAAATGGGTTTGGTGATTCTGGAAAGCTACCCCTTGTTGGTTTCTGTTAGCCTTCTTCAAGCTCAGATGAAGCTAGCTAGCAGGACACTCCTGTTATTCACAGAGCAAGTGGTGAAGGGTCACTCATTTGTGTTGTGATGATTTTACGGAATACAAGACGATTGTGTGACTTTTGAGAAAATTTGACAGTAGGATGTGAAAATATACTTTTTTACAACAAAATTTGAACTTCAGTCCATGAAAAACTGCTTTATAAAGAACTGATGCTCTGATTTCGGGCGTACTCACACTAGGCACAGTTGCTTTGTACCGTGCCCGAGCACGAATGTCCCCTCCTCCCCAATCCCTCGCTGACCTGCACTCACATTGCGCTTAACGTCATCACAGTGTGACTTTATGGGTTGAAGCGAAGTGCTCTCGTACAATGGACTTCATGATTTTATTTACCTTGTGGCGTATTTGGAGTTGTTCTGGGTGTGGTGACACATGACCCTCTCACATGCCTTATAGATTTATCAATTATGCAACGCAGCGATTTTCAGTAAATCGTGCTGCACGCATAAGAATGTTTTTTGAAAGGGACAATCATAGCATTCTGTGCTCAGACATGGTTAGTGATCACATGAGATGCGTACATGCCTGAGTCCAACTGAACCATGGCCAAGCCCACCTCTTCCACCGGTGAACTGGTACGCTGAACCCTGCTCGAGCAATCACACCAGTCAAACGAACTGGACTTTGGGGGTCAAACGTGCTCGAGCACGGTACAGACCGCCTACTGTGAGTACGCCCTGAAATCATTTGACCTGGTTCAAAAGACGGATGTGGTTTAAATGATCTGGCCTGATATAAATGATGAGGTGTTGGATGGAACAGACCTGAGAGTTGATCTGTCTTCTAGGTGATGAAGAGTCCAAAAAAGACCAAAAACACAAGAAAAGCAAAAAGAGAGAAGACGACCAGATGAGCGACGGTAACAACAAACTAAATAGCTTTTTGTGTGTGCACGCGCGCGTGTGTGTGTTTGTGTGCGTATGTGCATGTGCGGGTGTGCATGTGGGTGTGCGCACGCGCCCGTTTTAATTGATCACCTGACTGCTATCTTTTTATAACATGTCTCTTCATCTCTCTCTCTGTCTCGCTGTCTCTGTCTAGCTGACAGTGACAGTGGCCGTGTTTGTAAGACTGTGTTGGAGAGATGGCGAGAGTCTCTACTGGCCTGCACCAGTCTGTCTCAGGTCAGCTCATGTGAACTTTGACCTTCACCCTGAACCTCAGTCTACCCCAGCCTTCATTCGGATTCACCATTGCTGATAAATCATCTGCTCCTCCATCCGTCATCACTCTTATCTGTCACTTCGCTACCATCCATCATCACTCTTAACTGTCACTTCACTACCATCCATCATCACTCTTAACTGTCACTTCTCTACCATCCATCATCATTTTATCTGTCACTTCTGTCACTTCTCTACCATCCATCATCATTTTATCTGTCACTTCTGTCACTTCTCTACCATCCATCATCATTCTATCTGTCACCTCTACCATCAATCGTCATTCTATCTCTGTCAGTTCTCTATCATCCATCATCATTCTGTCACTTCTCTACCATCCATCACTTCTCTATCGTCCATCATCATTCTGTCTGTGTCACTTCTCTACCATCCATCATCATTTGATCTCTGTCACTTCTCTACCATCCATCATCATTCTGTCTCTCTGTCACTTGTCTACCGTCCATCATCATTCTGTCTGTCTGTCACTTCTCTACCATCCATCATCATTCTATCTCCGTCACTTCTCTATCATCCATCATCATTCTGTCACTTCTCTACCATCCATCATCATTCTATCTCCGTCACTTTTCTATCATCCATCATCATTCTGTCTGTCTGTCACTTCTCTGTCATCCATCATCACTCTATCCCTCTTCATCACTTTTGTCAGCAATCATTTTTGGATGTCATCTGTTGTGGCTCTGAATTTTGACTTCCTTACTGTTTGTTGCTGGTAATAAAGGTGATCTTTGAGTTGACAGATTTCTCTTAAATGTTTTTGTTTTTTATTTGAGTTAAATTTGTATTTGACTCCAGGTGTTTGTCCACTTGTCCACCTTGGAGAAGAGTGTGATCTGGGCCAAGTCTCTGCTCAATACCCGCTGCAAGATCTGCCGCAAAAAGGGAGATGCAGACAACATGCTGCTGTGTGACGGGTGTGACAGAGGACACCACACACACTGTCTGAGACCACGGCTGAAGGTACACACACACACACACACACACTGTCTGAACTGTGGTTTGAAGTACACACACAACCACTGGCATTCTGAAAGTGCATGCTGGTTTGTCTTGTCCAGGCCGTACCAGTGGGAGACTGGTTCTGTCCAGAGTGTCGTCCCAAACAGAGATCTAGACGCCTGTCCTCTCACCAGCACTCCTCCGTCAACTCGGAGGAGGAAAATTCAGAAGCGGAGAAGCAAACAGTGAGGTGAGGGAGAGAGAGACAAAGACTTTGTTCACATTACAAGCGAAATGTGGCCCAAATCTGATTTATTCACCACATGTGCCATGGGACTCCCCCCCCCCCCCCCCCCCAAAAAAAACCTTGTGGACAGGGTCCGAAATTAACTTTTTGGCTTACCGGCCAAGGGGACTGGTAGATGGAAAAATTCGACTGGCCAAGCATACTTTTTACCGGCCAAAATAATTGGTAGCCTTTTTTGTGCCGTACATATCAATGAGAGAATAAGGAATTGTGTTGAATAAAAGCTTTTAAAAATGTGACAAGAGCAGAAGCAAAAACATTTTTATGTAAAATTAGTCAATGGTAAAGCGATAAAATGTTACTAGTATGATTTCATGTTTTATTTGCAGTATTATTATAACTACTCGAGTGCTCCACATGCCCATCCCTAGTCCCAGACTACTTCTCACTCTACAGCAGCCACTCTCTTTGCACCATCCTTGAAGTCTGGCCTCCTGCTCCTGACAGAGTCTTGGTGCCGCAGATCAACAGCACTGGTTGGGTCATACTCCCTGATCTCGGGATGACAGCGGCACCCTCAGTAGATCCGAGAGTGTGTCTGAGTTGAGGTTGGACGTTAGTGCAAGCTAGGTGTCACATGCTAGTGCTAGCTGGCTAACGTTAGCTACAGCCAGCACTTTGTTTACGCTGTAAAATTATATTTTGAGATGACAACTAAATTCACTTACTCGCACATCCATTTGAAGTTGGAGAGTGGTCTCCCCTTCTTGCCAATGGCATGCACAGTCCTAAACATGTTCTGCATTTTCATGCTGGTCTGCTCGGACATGGCTATTAGTGCCTTTACGGAGGACGTTGCGAGGACAGACTCCAACTGAGCCTGAGAGGCATTCATACAGGTAATGTGACATGTGGAGGTCTCATGTTCCTTAATGTTTTCTACCTTCATTATCTTGTTACCGATGACAAATGAATTGCTACGGTTTTTGGCATACTAGCGACAGACGGAGCAACTCATTGCCACGGTCTGTGCATTATACCCCAGCCAGCCTCTCGCAGCTCCTTTATCGTCATACCTCCACTTTTCACTAAACTTTATTTTTTTCGGTTTGGTGGTGATGGTGGCTTCTTCCTCCTCTTCGGGGCATGGTTGTCTTTTTGATGGTGGTTTTGCGCCTTCTAAATATCGCCACATAACTGGTGTTGCTGGCTAACGTTAGTTTAAAGAATAGAGTAGGCTAGTACCGAGTTTGACGGGTGCTGCTGTCGTTGTTCCTCTCAGGTGTGTGCGTCATGTTACCCGCCAGTAGCGTCTAGCAACATTCTAATGCACTTTGATTGGTTAGTTTCTGTTATTGGTGTTGCCGTGTTATTGTTCTAATGCACTTTGGTTGGTTAATTTCTGTTATTGGTGTTGCCATGTTATTGTTCTAATGCACTTTAGTTGGTTACTTTCTGTTATTGTTGTTGCCATGTTATTGTTCTAATGCACTTTGGTTGGTTAATTTCTGTTATTGGTGTTGCTGTGTTATTGTTCTAATGCACTTTGGTTGGTTAATTTCTGTTATTGGTGTTGCTGTGTTATTGTTCTAATGCACTTTAGTTGGTTACTTTCTGTTATTGTTGTTGCCATGTTATTGTTCTAATGCACTTTGGTTGGTTAATTTCTGTTATTGGTGTTGCTGTGTTATTGTTCTAATGCACTTTGGTTGGTTACTTTCTGTTATTGTTGCTAAGGAGAGAGAGAGAGAGAGAGAGATGAAGGGGGGATTAGGTGGTTGGATTTCTTTTCTTTTTTTGTTACTCACCATGTGGCGGGTAGGCTTCTGAAATTTACTCGTCAATCAGAAAATCTACTCGCATTTGGCGGGTGGCGAGTGTTAATTTCAGGCCCTGCTTGTGGACACAAAAATCAGATTTTTTTTTCTGAACAGATTTGGGCCACTTTCATACTAGAATCTGATGGTGCCAGTGTGACCTGAGTCTGACCGGACAGGTGGAGTTCATGGAGCGGTTACATCACTCACACTTGCACATGACCGACAGTTGTAATTGCTACTGCAGCTACAGCTATGGCTCTGGCCCTTTTTTACCTTCTCATCCTCAGCAGCTGACTCGTCATCCAGCTACCAGAGCAAATCATCTTAGCAGTTAATGCTTGCACATCTGCTTCATTCATGTCATGGTCTCGCAATTTTGGCTTTTTTTTTTCTTTTTCTTACTATATGCGCAGGCAGATTATGTTATTCGTTTGTTAAATCTGCATGGAGGACTTCTCAGGGCTACAGTCTGTTCAAACTAACGTCAGAGATGGCTCACTTTACAACCATGAATGTGAACGGCCAAGTGAAAAGATCGGATCAGGCCACAAAAGACTACATCTGTTACCATTTTACGACACTGTGTATGCAGCTATTCCCCAATCCTCTGTGAATAGTACACGTGGCCATTGTCTACTACTACTATCTACTACTACTACTTTCAGCTGCTCCCGTTAGGGGGCGCCACAGCGGATCATCCGTTTCCATCTCTTCCTGTCCTCTGCATCTTCCTCTGTCACACCAGCCACCTGCATGTCCTCCCTCACCACATCCAAAACCTCCTCGTTGGCCTTCCTCTTCTCCTCTTCCCTGGCAGCTCCATATTCAGCATCCTTCTCCCAATATACCCAGCATCTCTCCTCCACACATGTCCAAACCATCTCAATCTTGTCTCTCTTGCTTTGTTGCCAAACCGACCAACCTGAGCTGTCCCTGTAATATACTCGTTCCTAATCCTGTCCTTCATCACTCCCAATGAAAATCTTATCATCTTCAACTCTGCCACCTCCACCTCCTCCTCCTGTCTTTTCATCAGTGCCACTGTCTCCAAACCATGTAACATAGCTGGTCTCACAACCATCTTGTAAACCTTCCCTCAAATCACTCCTGACACTCTTCTCCACCCACTCCACCCTGCCTGCACTCTCTTCTTCACCTCTCTTCTTCACTCTTCTAAACTCATACACCTTCGTCACCTCTGTCTTCCCTCTTATTCATGCGTAGGTATTCCATCTTGCTCCTACTGACTTTCATTCCTCTTCTCTCCAGTGCATACCTCCACCTCTCCAGGCTCTCCTCCACCTGCACCCTACTCTCACTACACATCACAATGTCATCTGCAAACATCATAGTCCACGGAGACTCCTGCCTGATCTTGTCCATCAACCTGTCCATCACCATTGCAAACAAGAAAGGGCTCAGAGCCGATCCTTGATGTAATCCCACCTCCACCTTGAACCCATCTGTCATTCCAACCATGCACCTCACCACGGTCACACTGCCCTCATACATATCCTGCACCACTCTTGGTACAGAGTATACGTGTCCATTGTAACTCTACTTAATGGTTGCGGCAATTTGTATATGAAACTGATTGCGGCTTTTGGTCGCTATGTAGCTGAACTGTGTCTAGGGTAGGGGAGTGCCTGCAGTCAGCTGAGACTGGCAAAAGTCACTTTGAAGAATGATGAAATGTGTCTCCACTAAACTTCGTGTCCAGGTAAATTGATTCAGCTTTTGGGGGCAACAAACAATGGTTTCAGTTATAACTCATGTCCTCTGTCTTTTTCTCTTTCACTCGTATATGTGTGTGTGTGTGTGTGTGTGTATATATATATATATATGTGTGTGTGTGTGTGTGTGTGTATATATATATATATATGTATATATATATATAAAACCAGGAAGAGCCAAACACTGGTTAAAGTGCTGCCCCGCAGCCAACAGGCCACACCCAAGAATCCCTCTGGCTCTACTGGGAAGACCCCATCAGCCTCCAAGTCTGTATATACATCAACCTCCCTAGTACTGTTACTGCTAGTCTATTACTGTTACTCCTAGAATAAATACTGCCTTACTAGTTTAGCACTGTTCCTGCAAGGCTGAATACTGTTACTGCTAGTCTAGTACTTAAGGCTAGTCTAAATACTGTTGCTGCTAGTCTAGTATAGGAATGTAATTTGTGTTTTATTATCTTAATAATATTTATTGGTATTTTTATTACTTTCATTCCTGCTGCTGTTTTTTATTATTATTATTATTATTATTGAAAGTATCTGCTTTAGTTTTGGACGTTGTGGAGATGTTTTACTCATCTTCCGATCCAATCACAGGTCCTCAGGGAAGAAGGCCCCGCCCTCATTAAAGACTACTCCGGTGTCCACCAGCAAAGCCCCTCCCCGTGCAGGGAGTCGAACTAGTGCCCGTCTGAGCCACGAGGTCGCCACCAGCAGCAGCAAGATGCCACCAGCTCCAACTGACACACGCAAGAGACCGCTGGAAGGTAAAACATTCAACTGCTTCTGCCATCACCTGCAGCTCTTCCAGCAGAGGGAGCCATACTGCTTCATAAAATCACTCCTCTTACTGTCTCTCTTCCCACCAGCAGAGGATACTCCATCTCCCATGCTCTCCAAACCCGTTCTGCCCATCTTCACCCCATCCTCCGCCTCCTCCTCCTCCTCCTGCTCCTCCACCCGACGCTCATCAGGGCGTAACCAGGGCGTCCATGAGCTGTCGGCCTGTGAGCAGCTGACTGTGGAACTGGTGCGACACCAAGACAGCTGGCCTTTCATGAAACTGGTGTCCAGAACACAGGTACGCATGCGCACACACACACACACACACACACACACACTGAGGTCAGTCCCTGTTGTTGACGTCCTCTGTCCTGTGGATAAAGGTTCCTGATTACTATGACATCATTAAGAAGCCCATGGCTCTGAGCACCATCAGAGAGAAGGTCAACAACTGTGAATACAAGAAAGCAGGTGAGCTTAAGTCAGGAAGAGACCAGACCTTAAAAAAAAAAAATCAAACACCCAGATATTCTTGGAATCTCTGAGTCCAGTCCTAAAATCCTCTCTCTCTCTCTCTCTCTCTCTCTCTCTCTCTCTCTCTCTCTCTCTGTCACTCTAGCGGAGTTCATTGAGGATGTGGACTTGATGTTCTCTAACTGTCTGCAGTATAATCCTCGCCACACCAACGAGGCCAAAGCTGGCCAGCGTCTTCAGACCTTCTTCCACAGTGAGCTCAGCAAGCTGGGCCTTGGAGTGTGCAACCCCTCCCTCCCCAAACGCTCCAGGCTTTAAATCAAACAAACCCACCTCAGCTCAGCTTGTCTGAGCATGTGCAGCATTCTGGATTTTTATTTTTATTTTTTATTTTTTGTCTGTAGTAAGAAATTGACATTATGTGGTTTGTCTGGACCTTAAGGGCTCTGATGACATCATCAATTCAGCTGGATTCTGATTGGTCCAGGGACAGCAAATGGGGAGACTAGAGGATGCTGTCCAAATCAAGTTTTTGTTTTGTTTTTTTGCTTTTTCTCCCCAGTTGTATCCGGCCAATTACCCCACTCTTCCCAGCCGTCCCGGTCTCTGCTGCACCCCCTCTGCCGATCCGGGCAGGACTGCAGACTACCACATGCCTCCTCCCATACATGTGGAGTCACCAGCTGCTTCTTTTCACCTGACAGTGAGGAGTTTCACCAGGGGGATGTAGCGTGTGGAAGGATCACGCTATTCCCCCTAGTTCCCCCTCCCCCCTGAACAGGCGCCCCGACCGACCAGAGGAGGTGCTAGTGCAGCGATCAGGACACATACCCACATCCGGCTTCCCACCTGCAGACACTGCCAATTGTTTCTGTAGGGATGCCCGACAAAGCCAGACGTGACACGAGGATTCAAACCGGTGATCTCGTGTTGGCAGGCAACAGAATAGACCGCCATGCTACCTTGACGCCTCCAAATCAAGTTATTTGATGGTTTTGAATTGGTCCTTTAAAGTCAGCAGAGCCCTGGAACCTGACAACAAAATGATAGAAGTTTCCTCTTACAAAAATGATTTAAAAGACCAGGGCTCATTAACCGCTCTCATAAATGACCATGGAAAGCTGAAGTGATAAATAGAAAAAACTGATAAATGTTGGAGTTTCTCAAGGAGGTTTCATCTCATCTGTCTGGATTAGACAGTCGTGTCATCGAGGTTTTCCTCCTGACCGGGTTACTTCGCTGTTGTCTTTGGCTGAAGGCGTGTTCTAGGGCGAAGTCACCTGGAGATGTGGTCGGTTGGAAGGAGAACCTTTGTGGCAGATGGCTTTTTATGTCTAACTTAGTAAGGCCCCTAGCTTCTCTAAGCCCAACAGTTTAAGGCCTTTCTCTAAACCAGCTTTCTGGGCCATGCTAGAATTTTCTGCAGTCCTTTGGGTCAATAAAGATGTCAGCCCAGTTTTTCTTCATGTGGCTGTGCTTCACTTTAGGGGAACAGCCAACTTCTCAGAAAACGAATATTGCATTGCAAAGTTTAAGTCCAGATAATGTTAATTTGGTTATTTTAGGACCTTACTTTCAAAGTGAAAATCCATTAAATGCTGTTTAAGTTGGTAGCTATGATAGGGCTCTAACAGTTCTGCTGATGTAGTCCCCTCAGTATTATGTAGCATGTTAAACGGACATTCCTGTGGTGCTCCTTAATCCTGGTGCTGAACAGACGAGCTGGAGGACGAGACGACAGACTCTGGACGTTCTGCTTGACTTCTTGAAGTCTGAACTCAGCTGACACGGAGGACACAAGTACATTTGAAAACCTCACCATCCATCGTCCATGCTGAGTCCACGCTGACTCTGGAAGATTTGAAATGTTCCCGGGGAGAAAATGGTTGCCTGATTTCCCAGAACTGTAAAACCACTAAGAGACTAAGCGCGCAGTCGCTTTGCACTGAACATGTTTGGGGAAAGTCAAGCTTTTTGTATTTGCTCAGGGAACAGCGCAGTCACTCGTGTTATCAAAGACTACTGCAACCAATAATACTACTACGTTTAAGTGGGGGGGTGTCTTTTCTTCCAAATGCCCAAGCTTCGTTTGTTTTGCTGAATCAGGTGTCCACGTTTGCAGGGAGGGTCCTGCTGGGTTGGCAGCCCAGACTGAGTTGGGCCTCCCTTCCGAGTCTTTTCCCGAGGGAACTGGAACATCAGTTCAGGTGCTTATCAAGTCTCCCTAGCTCGCCTGGCTCGACCCCCTCTCCTGCGCTTTCCTCATCAACATGACTGAGTGACTTGCCACCAGCAGGAAGCGAGGTAGGCTGGGTCCCAGCTGCTGCTCCTGCTCCTGCTCCTGCTGCAGGCGGGCGGGCGGGCGGGCGGGTCAGACCACACCGGACCCGCTGCTTCGCTCGCTGCGCGTGCCTCGGCGTGGTTATTTATTGAGTTCTCACTAATTTATGATCCGTGTGCTTGCTTGACATGACTGCTCCGAGCCGAGCGTGGCGCGTCACGCCGAGCCGAGCGTGGCGCGTCACGCCGAGCCGAGCGTGGCGCGTCACGCCGAGCCGAGCCGAGCGTGGCGCGTCACGCCGAGCCGAGCCGAGCGTGGCGCGTCACGCCGAGCCGAGCCGAGCGTGGCGCGTCACGCCGAGCCGAGCCGAGCGTGGCGCGTCACGCCGAGCCGAGCCGAGCGTGGCGCGTCACGCCGAGCCGAGCCGAGCGTGGCGCGTCACGCCGAGCCGAGCCGAGCGTGGCGCGTCACGCCGAGCCGAGCCGAGCGTGGCGCGTCACGCCGAGCCGAGCCTCGTCCTCTGTGGGCTGTGCGCCGCCCTGCCTCCATCTCAGCTCGTCACGTGTCCTTTCTAGTTCGCTGTTGTACTTTTTCACATGTCAAAGAAATAAAGTCACTTTTGTATGAACACGTGCCTGTGCCTCCCTCCCTCCCGCGTGCTGCTGCCTGGATAACGTGCTGGTGTGGTGACGTGTGCTCCCCAACAGAACCACCATCAGAACGGAGTCGGAGCGGGGCTCTGAGCGGTGACGCTCGGAGCCCCGCTCCGACTCCGCCCGCCGGGGCTATCCCGTCCACAGCGCCCGCCCCCTCCTCCTCCCCTCTGTCTCCTGCTGACGACCGGTGGAAGGCTCGCACTCCCCTCTGCCTTCACCCCGAAAACCCCGCAGAACCGCAGCCCAGAGCCCCGAAACCGTCGGACGACATGGTGAGAACCGTACCGCCGCCGCCGAGCGCCCGGCGCCGCCGCCACCGGGCGCTCGGCGGTCTTTCATTTGGTGGCGCCAAAACCACTTTTGATCACTTTGTATGTGCTGGGCTCCATTTGTGTCGACCGTTAGTGACGTGCTTAGCGGCTAGCTGTTAGCGGCTAGCTGTTAGCTGTTAGCAAGCTTCAGAAATATGGCTGCATGTAAAGCACTTTGACGGGACGTGGCCCCGCTGGCCCGGCTAGCCCTGCTGGGCTGTGGGTGACCCCGGAAGGAAGCTGGCTTTACTTGATGCTGAACTTTAATGGAGTGCTGGCTGTCACAAGGCCCGCCGTGGCCCCGGGCGGCCATTTTAGCCTAATTATAGTCTCACTGGACCGCTGACTGAACCCCCCCCCCCCGGCCTTCAGCTCCTTGCTGGTCTCATGGTGGCTGTACAGCCAGGCTAACTGCTAGGCTAGCCCAGCCTGCTACAACTGCCTACACTATGAAAGTCAGACGACCAACAATCAGTGTTGAAGTTCTGCTTTTAAACTCGGAGCCGAGCCGAGCCGAGCCGCCGCTAAATGAGACTCGACGACAGCACATCCGTTACTCGTGAGAGTTTGGAGGGCTACATGGTCCAGCAGTGACTTGGCAGTCTGGGCCCAACAATCACTTTGCTGTTAACTGACCAAGTCACCAGGACTTTTATTAACCCTGACCAAGTCACCAGCATTTTATTAACCCTGACCAAGTCACCAGCATTTTATTAACCCTGACCAAGTCACCAGCCTTTTATTAACCCTGACCAAGTCACCAGGACTTTTATTAACCCTGACCAAGTCACCAGGCTTTTATTAACCCTGACCAAGTCACCAGGCTTTTATTAACCCTGACCAAGTCACCAGCCTTTTATTAACCCCGACCAAGTCACCAGGCTTTTATTAACCCTGACCAAGTCACCAGGACTTTATTAACCCTGACCAAGACACCATCCTTTTATTAACCCTGACCAAGTCACCAGGCTTTTATTAACCCTGACCAAGTCACCAGCCTTTTATTAACTCTGACCAAGTCACCAGCCTTTTATTAACCCTGACCAAGTCACCAGGCTTTTATTGACCCAGACCAAGTCACCAGCCTTTTATTAACTCTGACCAAGTCACCAGCCTTTTATTAACCCTGACAAAGTCACCAGGCTTTTATTAACCCTGACCAATTCACCAGACTTTTATTAGCCCTGACCAAGTCACCAGCCTTTTATTAACCCTGACCAAGTCACCAGGCTTTTATTAACCCTGACCAAGTCACCAGGACTTTTATTAACCCTGACCAAGTCACCAGGCTTTTATTAACCCTGACCAAGTCACCAGGCTTTTATTAACCCTGACCAAGTCACCAGCCTTTTATTAACTCTGAAAAGTCACCAGCCTTTTATTAACTCTGACCAAGTCACCAGGCTTTTATTAACCCTGACCAAGTCACCAGACTTTTGTTAACCCTGACCAAGTCACCAGGCTTTTATTAACCCTGACCAAGTCACCAGCCTTTTATTAACCCTGACCAAGTCACCAGCCTTATTATCCCTGACCAAGTCACCAGCCTTTTATTATCGCTGACCAAGTCACCAGCCTTTTATTAACCCTGACCAAGTCACCAGGCTTTTATTAACCCTGACCAAGTCACCAGGCTTTTATTAACCCTGACCAATTCACCAGCTTTTGTTAACCCTGACCAAGTCACCAGGCTTTTATTAACCCTGACCAAGTCACCAGGCTTTTATTAACCCTGACCAATTCACCAGCCTTATTATCCCTGACCAAGTCACCAGCCTTTTATTAACCCTGACCAAGTCACCAGGCTTTTATTAACCCTGACCAAGTCACCAGCCTTATTAACCCTGACCAAGTCACCAGGCTTTTATTAACCCTGACCAAGTCACCAGCCTTATTAACCCTGACCAAGTCATCAGGCTTTTATTAACCCTGACCAAGTCACCAGGCTTTTATTAACCCTGACCAAGTCACCAGCCTTATTAACCCTGACCAAGTCACCAGCCTTATTAACCCAGACCAAGTCACCAGGCTTTTATTAACCCTGACCAAGTCACCAGCCTTACTAACCCTGACCAAGTCACCAGGCTTTTATTAACCCTGACCAAGTCACCAGCCTTATTAACCCTGACCAAGTCACCAGGCTTTTATTAACCCTGACCAAGTCACCAGGCTTTTATTAACCCTGACCAAGTCACCAGCTTTTGTTAACCCTGACCAAGTCACCAGGCTTTTATTAAACCTGACCAAGTCACCAGGCTTTTATTAACCCTGACAAAGTCACCAGCCTTATTATCCCTGACCAAGTCACCAGCCTTTTATTAACGCTGACCAAGTCACCAGGCTTTTATTAACCCTGACCAAGTCACCAGCCTTTTATTAACCCTGACCAAGTCACCAGCATTTTATTAACCCTGACCAAGTCACCAGCCTTATTAACCCTGACCAAGTCACCAGGCTTTTATTAACCCTGACCAAGTCACCAGGCTTTTATTAACCCTGACCAAGTCACCAGGCTTTTATTAACCCTGACCAAGTCACCAGGCTTTTATTAACCCTGACCAAGTGACCAGCCTTTTATTAACCCTGACCAAGTCATCAGGACTTTAGCTTTTATTAAAGGGGGCATATCATGCTCATTCCAGCTCTTTGTTTTTAGTTAGGGGCTCCACTAGCTTTGTATGATTTTTAGTTAAAAAAAAAATCCTCATTTATCTATCCTGGCCCTTTGGCAGCCCATCAGTTCATCTTCTGTCTGAAATAGGCTCTCTGGGCTATTTTTTCTTTTAGGCCCCCCACCCTAAAAGCCCACTTTCTTCTGATTGGTCAACTTCCGGACGCCTGCCGAGGGGGCCCCACCCAGTGCTTGTTATATCGTACTCTGTTTCTCCTTCGAGATCTGTTACCCCCTAGCCAGAGTTCAATATGTCACCAGGACGCTTGATAGGGGGGAAATGGATCTCAACAGGGAAACAGTTCAATAGAACACTGGTGTAGGAGATTTCACAAGCAAAATATAAACCTGCTAAGTAACATAATTTCTCGTTCTTGATTGGAAATGGCAACTTCTCAAATCTATCTGTACATGTTCGAGCCTGAATATAATTGTGAATATGAGAGTGGACAGCACAAACTTCCACAGCAACAAAGACTACAGCAGGATGTCTCTGGTAAACGCGTTACCTGCTTATTGTGTGACATAATGGTGGATTTAGTCTTTCAGTCACAAGCCATATATAAAAATGTTTCTTTAAATACCCCTGTTAATTGTTATATGTGTGGAAAATGCGCTGAAATGCCTGCTGAAGTGGAAAACGTCTGCTGTCAGGAAAGAAAAAATTTCACGTAGATAGTAAAATGTTGTTCTGCTGTCACCAAACTATAGTATCTCCCTACATTGTTGGTTATTTGTATGCTGGACTACATTAAATGTCTATAATTCCATTCCAGTAGACTGTAGTTTGACAGGCTTTTGGCTTGGAGTATCTCTGCTTGAGCATAGCTGCTTTTGGTATTATAAAAATTATAGTTGATTGCTTATTACTTGAAAAAAAACGTGTTTAGGGGATGGTGACATTTATCCTCAGCAGTTGTGAAAATAACGTCATGATTTTGAGTGGATATAGTTGAAATAAAGGCTACTGGCTACAATCAATATACTGCTTGACAATAATCTATAATCAGCTTTTAGTAACTCTGACCGAGTCACCAGGACTTTAACTTTTATTAACTCTGACCAAGTCGCCAGGAATTCCTGAGATTAGCTAATGTAGTTAAATTTAAGTATGGTTAATTCCCTTTTCTTTTTCTTTTTCTTTTTTGTAATCAGGCATGGATCTGTCACAAGTAGGCTGGGAGTTTTAATGTCCAAATCTCATATTGACATTATTATAAATAAAGCCGGTCAGCTCCGTAGCAGGAGTAAGACAAACTCTTGGGCAAATGTTATTTTCAGTCACTTGTCCTAGCTGACTCATCTCATCAGGGCTGTGCTTTGATTCAGGTCTGCAGTATGTTGTCTAATCACAATCATCAGCATATTTAAATCTGTTTTCTTCAGAACAGATTAGGAACATATTAATTTTCAAGGAACCACCTCTGGCTCCTAACACATCCGGAAACCTGAAAACAGTACTCTGATAAATGACACTTGAACATGTGTCAAAGCCAAACTAGCTAAAGTCATCCACTCTCGGGTTTGCCTGAGCTAGTGTTTAGTTTTGATTGAAATGTGTTCAGCGGACAATGTGTTGAGAAAGCAGTTATGTGTCCTCCTGGTTGGGTCAGCCCAGGACTTTAAATTCTGTCAGACCAAAAGTTGACAATCTTCTCAGTCTGGGAATGACATTTGACCATAAAAACTACTGATCACACTGGTTACTGTTAAGGTGATGACAAGTATTGGCTGAACTGTGAACAGGCAAGAATAATGTCTGCTGTTTTAAGGGATAGTTTGGTTTCTGAGGTTTTACTTACATAAAGTCGGACAAACATGCACAATATAACATATCTAATATAACATTTTTAGTATTTTGTATGTACTTGTGAAAACGTTGGTTAAGAAAAAGTTAATGCTAGTCTTACGAGTAAAAAGTATTAACAGCTTTGAAGAAGGTGCATTTGCCTTTTGAGAGGAGCTGCTAATACAGACATCCAGCAATTAAGCGAAACTCAACATTCACCATACTTTTCAATTAGCACACGAACATAAAAAAAAGGAATCCATGAGTTTGTCTGACTCTGTGAGTAGCACACATAGGAAAAGGCCTGAAATCCAAATCCCTGTAACCTGTAGATGTTGTTGGCACACTGATTCCATCCCTCAGTATTGACCAGATGGTTCTTGGCCTGAATCAATTTTGTGATTAAACAGAGAAATGGTTTGAACATGAACTTGTTCTGTTGCCATTAGTCAGGTCAGCAGTATGGTGGGAGGGCAGCTGTTATTTTCTTCAACGTCTCCCTCAGGTCGGTACTCCAGTCACAAACAGATAAATGCTCTAACCAAACCCCTCCACCCGTAGGCGTCAGGTGTCACAGTCAACGATGAGGTCATCAAGGTCTTCAATGACATGAAGGTACGGAAGTCGTCCACCTCCGATGAGGTGAAAAAGAGGAAGAAGGCTGTGCTTTTCTGCCTCAGTGAAGACAAGAAGAAGATTATTGTAGAAGAGGGGAAGCAGATCTTGGTTGGGGACATCGGAGAGACCGTGGATGACCCCTATGCCTGCTTTGTTAAGCTCCTCCCCCTCAACGACTGCAGATACGGCCTGTATGACGCCACATATGAAACCAAGGAGTCCAAGAAAGAAGACCTTGTGTTTATATTTTGGTCAGTATTCTCTCTGTTTGTCTGTTGGAGGGAGGAGAGAAACAAGGTTGGATGTTGAAGTCTTGTGTGTATTGGGATGACAGTAGGACTGAAATTATTCCACAGGATACTCAAACAGGTTTTTCATCCTTGAGTACTTTTTAACAGGGTTTGAATCCAGTTCTTAGTCAGCAGAAAACCAGCATTACTGCAAACAGAAAACCAGAATGAAAACAGAGAATAGAAATCCAGCAGTACTGCTCAGTGCAGTACTGCTGGATTTCTATTTTGCCAGGTAGTTCTTTGCATTCACCTGTTGTGTCAGGTATTCCAGACATTTAATAAACGTGGTTGCATCTAAAATCACATATTGCATACTTCATATATGTGTGTAGTATGGAGGATTTTAACCACTTTCTGTTTAGCATCTGTCTTGCCCTCCACCATTATTCATTAATGTCGTGAATTATCGCAATGCAATGTTGGATACGTATGCCAGCTTAGTGTCCAATTTTTGTGTACTCCAGTATTTCTCTGGATGTAGTATGACATCCAGGTGTTTTTCACATGCTATTTGATGCATACTTTTGGACATGCTAGAAACCTTCACATACGTATTTGATGAACTAGTATGCAATTTCGGATGCAGCCACTTCTTTAGACCTGGCACGACAGATGAATGTAATGAACTACCCGACCGAATAGAAAACCAGCAGTACGGTGGATCAATGAGAACCAGATTGAGAGCCATTCACTGGTCTACAATATAGCTGTTTGGTGGGGTAGACAGAAAACACGGATGGAAGGCTCAGCACTAAAAATCAGAAGATGTCTTAAGTTTGGGAGCATTAAAAAAAGAGAGAATATAGTTATCTGTGTGTGGTGCAAAGTTGAACTTGCCTGTCATAATAGGATGTCTATAATAAAAGAACACCTACATAGATAAACTCAAGATCCACTGGACACAAAGTAAGTTATGACTGCAGTTAACTAGCATGCAGTAGAATAATATTAATGCACACACAGCTGTAGGCTACATGTCCCACCAGTATCTCTCCAATATTGAATATTATGGATTGGAGTTGATTTTAGATTGCATTGAGTCAGTTTAATCAGTAAATCAAACATCTGTACCTAGTTAATTTCTCCAGTAAAATATTTCGATTGTCAAAACTTTTAGCAAAATACTTTATTACGAAAATAATCAATAGTGTCAAACCTAGATGACCATATGATAATGACTTTAATCAATAAAGAGAACTTGGCACTACTTGCTGTTATTCAGGCCCAAACATGGAAACCTTATAATTCTATTTATAAGAACAATAATGTGAAGAGATATTTTAAAGGCCTGCTCCAACAAAGCTATGCCTAGCTAACCATGTCTCTGGTCCACCAGTACTGAGAACTGTGTCACTGGTCCACCAGTATTGAGGACTGTGTCACTGGTTCACCAGTACTGAGGACTGTGTCATTGCTCTACCATTACTACCATTACTGAGAACTGTCACTGGTCCACCAGTACTGAGAACTGTGTCACTGGTCTACCAATACTGATAACTATGTCATTGGTCCACTAGTACTGAGAACTGTGTCACTGGTCCACCAGTATTGAGGACTGTGTCACTGGTTCACCAGTACTGAGGACTGTGTCATTGCTCTACCATTACTACCAGTACTGAGAACTGTGTCATTGGTCCACCAGTACTGAGAACTGTGTCACTGGTCTACCAATACTGATAACTATGTCATTGGTCCACAAGTACTGAGAACAGTGTCACAGGTCCACCAGTATTGAGGACTGTGTCATTGCTCTACCATTACTACCATTATTGAGATCTGTGTCATTGGTCCACCAGTACTGAGAACTGTATCACTGGTCTACTAGTATTGATAACCGTGTCATTGGTCCATCAGTATTGAGGACTGTGTCATTGCTCTACCAGTATTGAGGACTGTGTCATTAGTCCACCAGTAATGACAACTGTGTCACTGGTCCACTAGTACTGAGAACTGTGTCACTGGTCTGCCAGTATTGATAACCATGTCATTGGTCCAGCAGTGCTGAGAATTTTGTCACTGCCCTACCAGTACTGAGAATTTTGTCAGTGGTCGACCAGTACTGAGAACTGTCATCGGTCCACCAATACTGGAAACTGTTTGACTGCTCTACCAGTACTGAGAACTGTATCATTGATCCACCAGTACTAGGAACTGTTTCTCTGCTTTACCAGTACTGAGAACTGTATAATTGGTCCACCAGTACTAGGAACTGTTTCACTGCTTTGCCGGTATTGATAACTGTGTCATTGGTCCACCAGTACTAGGAACTGTTTCACTTTTCTACCAGTATTGATAACTGTCATTGGTCCGTCCACCAATACTGGGAACTGTTTCACTGCTCTACCAGTATTGATAACTGTGTCATTGGTCCACCATACTAGGAGCTGTTTCACTGCTCTACCAGTACTGAGAACTGTGTCACCAGTACTGAGGACAGTGTCATTGGTCTACAAGTACTGAAAACTTCGTCATTGGTCAACCAGTACTGAGAACTGTGTCACTGGTCTACCAGTACTAAGGACTATGTCATTGGTCCACCAGTACTGAGAACTGCATCATTGTTCCACCAGTACTGAGAATGGTGTCATTGGCCAGCCAGTACTGAGAACTGTGTCACTGGTCTACCAGTACTAAGGACTATGTCATTGGTCCACCAGTACTGAGAACTTCATCATTGTTCCACCAGTACTGAGAACCACATCATTGGTCCACCAGTACTGAGAATGGTGTCATTGGTCAACCAGTACTGAGAACTGTGTCACTGGTCTACCAGTACTAAGGACTATGTCATTGGTCCACCAGTACTGAGAACTTCATCATTGTTCCACCAGTACTGAGAACCACATCATTGGTCCACCAGTACTGAGAATGGTGTCATTGGCCAGCCAGTACTGAGAACTGTGTCACTGGTCTACCAGTACTGAGAAATGTGTCATTGGTCTACCAGTACTAAGAACTGTGTCACTGGTCTACCAGTACTGAGAAATGTGTCATTGGTCCGCCAGTACTGAGAAATGTGTCATTGGTCTACCAGTACTAAGAACTGTGTCACTGGTCTACCAGTACTGAGAAATGTGTAATTGGTCTACCAGTACTGAGAACTGTGTCACTGGTCTACCAGTACTGAGAAATGTGTCGTTGGTCTACCAGTACTGATAACTGTGTCATTGGTCTACCAGTACTGAGAACTGTGTCACTGGTCTACCAGTACTGAGAAATGTGTCATTGGTCTACCAGTACTGAGAACTGTGTCATTGGTCTACCAGTACTAAGAACTGTGTCACTGGTCTACCAGTACTGAGAAATGTGTCATTGGTCTACCAGTACTGAGAACTGTGTCATTGGTCTACCAGTACTGAGAACTGTGTCATTGGTCTACCAGTACTGAGAAATGTGTCATTGGTCTACCAGTACTGAGAACTGTGTCATTGGTCTACCAGTACTAAGAACTGTGTCACTGGTCTACCAGTACTGAGAAATGTGTCATTGGTCTACCAGTACTGAGAACTGTGTCATTGGTCTACCAGTACTGAGAACTGTGTCATTGGTCCGCCAGTACTGAGAAATGTGTCACTGGTCTACCAGTACTGAGAAATGTGTCATTGGTCCGCCAGTACTAAGAACTGTGTCATTGGTCCGCCAGTACTGAGAAATGTGTCACTGGTCTACCAGTACTGAGAAATGTGTCATTGGTCTACCAGTACTGAGAACTGTGTCACTGGTCTACCAGTACTGAGAACTGTGTCATTGGTCCGCCAGTACTAAGAACTGTGTCACTGGTCTAACAGTACTGAGGACTATGTCATTGGTGTACCAATACTGAGAACTGTGTCACTGGTCTACCAGTACTGAGAAATGTGTCACTGGTCTACCAGTACTGAGAAATGTGTCATTGGTCTACCAGTACTGAGAACTGTGTCATTGGTCTACCAGTACTGAGAACTGTGTCATTGGTCCGCCAGTACTAAGAACTGTGTCACTGGTCTAACAGTACTGAGGACTATGTCATTGGTGTACCAATACTGAGAACTGTGTCACTGGTCTACCAGTACTGAGGACTATGTCATTGGTGTACCAGTACTGAGGACTATGTCACTGGTGTACCAGTACTGAGAACTGTGTCACTGGTCTAACAGTACTGAGGACTATGTCATTGGTGTACCAATACTGAGAACTGTGTCACTGGTCTAACAGTACTGAGGACTATGTCATTGGTGTACCAATACTGAGAACTGTGTCATTGGTCTACCAGTACTGAGAACTGTGTCACTGGTCTAACAGTACTGAGGACTATGTCATTGGTGTACCAATACTGAGAACTGTGTCATTGGTCTACCAGTACTGAGAACTGTGTCACTGGTCTACCAGTACTGAGAAATGTGTCATTGGTCTACCAGTACTGAGAAATGTGTCATTGGTCCACCAGTACTGAGAATGGTGTCATTGGTCAACCAGTACTGAGAACTGTGTCACTGGTCTACCAGTACTAAGGACTATGTCATTGGTCCACCAGTACTGAGAACTTCATCATTGTTCCACCAGTACTGAGAACCACATCATTGGTCCACCAGTACTGAGAATGGTGTCATTGGCCAGCCAGTACTGAGAACTGTGTCACTGGTCTACCAGTACTGAGAAATGTGTCATTGGTCTACCAGTACTAAGAACTGTGTCACTGGTCTACCAGTACTGAGAAATGTGTCATTGGTCCGCCAGTACTGAGAAATGTGTCATTGGTCTACCAGTACTAAGAACTGTGTCACTGGTCTACCAGTACTGAGAACTGTGTCACTGGTCTACCAGTACTGAGAAATGTGTCATTGGTCTACCAGTACTGAGAACTGTGTCACTGGTCTACCAGTACTGAGAAATGTGTCATTGGTCTACCAGTACTGAGAACTGTGTCATTGGTCTACCAGTACTGAGAACTGTGTCACTGGTCTACCAGTACTGAGAAATGTGTCATTGGTCTACCAGTACTGAGAACTGTGTCATTGGTCTACCAGTACTACGAACTGTGTCACTGGTCTACAAGTACTGAGAAATGTGTCATTGGTCTACCAGTACTGAGAACTGTGTCATTGGTCTACCAGTACTGAGAACTGTGTCATTGGTCTACCAGTACTGAGAAATGTGTCACTGGTCTACCAGTACTGAGAAATGTGTCATTGGTCTACCAGTACTGAGAACTGTGTCACTGGTCTACCAGTACTGAGAAATGTGTCACTGGTCTACCAGTACTGAGAAATGTGTCATTGGTCTGCCAGTACTGAGAACTGTGTCATTGGTCTACCAGTACTGAGAACTGTGTCATTGGTCCGCCAGTACTAAGAACTGTGTCACTGGTCTAACAGTACTGAGGACTATGTCATTGGTGTACCAATACTGAGAACTGTGTCACTGGTCTACCAGTACTGAGAAATGTGTCATTGGTCTACCAGTACTGAGAACTGTGTCATTGGTCTACCAGTACTGAGAACTGTGTCATTGGTCCGCCAGTACTAAGAACTGTGTCACTGGTCTAACAGTACTGAGGACTATGTCATTGGTGTACCAATACTGAGAACTGTGTCACTGGTCTACCAGTACTGAGAAATGTGTCATTGGTCTACCAGTACTGAGAACTGTGTCATTGGTCTACCAGTACTGAGAACTGTGTCATTGGTCCGCCAGTACTAAGAACTGTGTCACTGGTCTAACAGTACTGAGAAATGTGTCATTGGTGTACCAATACTGAGAACTGTGTCACTGGTCTACCAGTACTGAGAAATGTGTCATTGGTCTACCAGTACTGAGAAATGTGTCATTGGTCTACCAGTACTGAGAACTGTGTCACTGGTCTACCAGTACTGAGAAATGTGTCATTGGTCTACCAGTACTAAGAACTGTGTCACTGGTCTACCAGTACTGAAAAATGTGTCATTGGTCTACCAGTACTGAGAAATGTGTCATTGGTCTACCAGTACTAAGAACTGTGTCGCTGGTCTACCAGTACTGAGAAATGTGTCATTGGTCTACCAGTACTGAGAACTGTGTCACTGGTCTACCAGTACTGAGAAATGTGTCACTGGTCTACCAGTACTGAGAAATGTGTCATTGGTCTACCAGTACTGAGAACTGTGTCGCTGGTCTACCAATACTGAGAACTGTGTCACTGGTCTACCAGTACTGAGAACTGTGTCATTGGTCTACCAGTACTGAGAAATGAGTCATTGGTCTACCAGTACTGAGAACTGTGTCATTGGTCTACCAGTACTGAGAACTGTGTCATTGGTCCGCCAGTACTAAGAACTGTGTCACTGGTCTAACAGTACTGAGGACTATGTCATTGGTGTACCAATACTGAGAACTGTGTCACTGGTCCACCAGTACTGAGGACTATGTCATTGGTGTACCAATACTGAGAACTGTGTCACTGGTCTAACAGTACTGAGGACTATGTCATTGGTGTACCAGTACTGAGGACTATGTCACTGGTGTACCAGTACTGAGAACTGTGTCACTGGTCTAACAGTACTGAGGACTATGTCATTGGTGTACCAATACTGAGAACTGTGTCACTGGTCTACCAGTACTGAGGACTATGTCATTGGTGTACCAATACTGAGAACTGTGTCACTGGTCTAACAGTACTGAGGACTATGTCATTGGTGTACCAATACTGAGAACTGTGTCACTGGTCTACCAGTACTGAGAAATGTGTCATTGGTCTACCAGTACTGAGAAATGTGTCATTGGTCTACCAGTACTGAGAACTGTGTCATTGGTCCGCCAGTACTAAGAACTGTGTCATTGGTCTACCAGTACTGAGGACTATGTCATTGGTGTACCAATACTGAGAACTGTGTCACTGGTCTAACAGTACTGAGGACTATGTCATTGGTGTACCAATACTGAGAACTGTGTCATTGGTCTACCAGTACTGAGAACTGTGTCACTGGTCTACCAGTACTGAGAAATGTGTCATTGGTCTACCAGTACTGAGAAATGTGTCATTGGTCTACCAGTACTGAGAACTGTGTCATTGGTCTACCAGTACTGAGAACTGTGTCATTGGTCCGCCAGTACTAAGAACTGTGTCATTGGTCTACCAGTACTGAGGACTATGTCATGGTGTACCAATACTGAGAACTGTGTCACTGGTCTACCAGTACTGAGGACTATGTCATTGGTCTACCAGTACTGAGGACTATGTCATGGTGTACCAATACTGAGAACTGTGTCACTGGTCTACCAGTACTGAGGACTATGTCATGGTGTACCAATACTGAGAACTGTGTCACTGGTCTAACAGTACTGAGGACTATGTCATTGGTGTACCAATACTGAGAACTGTGTCACTGGTCTACCAGTTCCGAGAACTTTGTCAGAGCATCAGTGGGAAAATGAACCTGAGCTGATATGAAGCCTGTGCTTTTCTGTTCTGTTCTGTTCTACTTATTCTATAGTAAGAAGATTGTCATGTTTGAAATTTTCCTAAATCCTTGTTGTTCTTCCAGGGCACCAGAGGGCGCTCCCTTGAAAAGCAAGATGATATATGCTAGCTCTAAAGATGCCATAAAAAAGAAGTTCACAGGTGAGTTGGTCTTGTCTTGTGCTTCATGCATTGAGTCGTGACAACTGATGGTTGGAGGTTTCTGTGTTGTATGGACTGTAAGGTGAAGGTGCAGTTTCTGTGACTTGGTTTCATGTCATGAGGGGTGTTATGGGGGTGTTTCTTCTAATGAGGGGTGTGATGAGGAGTGTTATGGGGGTGTTTCATGTAATGAGGGGTGTTTCTTGTCATGAGGGGTGTTATGAGGGTGTTTATTGTAATGAGGGGTGTATTTCTTGTAATGAGGGGTGTTTCTTGTCATGAGGGGTGTTATGAGGGTGTTACTTGTAATAGGGGGTGTTTCTTTTAATGAGGGGTGTTATGGGTGTGTTTCTTGTAATGAGGGGTGTTATGGGGGTGTTTCTTGTAATGAGGGGTGTTTCTTGTAATGAGAGGTGTTATGGGGGTGGCTCTTGTAATGAGGGGTGTTATGGGTGTGTTTCTTGTAATGAGGGGTGTTATGGGGGTGTTTCTTGTAATGAGGGGTGTTATGGGTGTGTTTCTTGTCATGAGGGGTGTTATGGGGGTGGCTCTTGTAATGAGGGGTGTTATGGGGGAGTTTCTTGTCATGAGGGGTGTTATGTGGGTGTTGTAATGAGGGCTGTTATGTGGGTGTTGTAATGAGGGCTGTTATGTGGGTGTTGTAATGAGGGATGTTATGTGGGTGTTGTAATGAGGGATGTTATGTGGGTGTTGTCATGAGGGCTGTTATGTGGGTGTTGTAATGAGGGATGTTATGTGGGTGTTGTAATGAGGGATGTTATGTGGGTGTTGTAATGAGGGATGTTATGTGGGTGTTGTAATGAGGGGTGTTATGGGGGTGTTGTAATGAGGGCTGTTATGTGGGTGTTGTAATGAGGGCTGTTATGTGGGTGTTGTAATGAGGGCTGTTATGTGGGTGTTGTAATGAGGGATGTTATGTGGGTGTTGTAATGAGGGCTGTTATGTGGGTGTTGTAATGAGGGCTGTTATGTGGGTGTTGTAATGAGGGATGTTATGTGGGTGTTGTAATGAGGGATGTTATGTGGGTGTTGTCATGAGGGCTGTTATGTGGGTGTTGTAATGAGGGATGTTATGTGGGTGTTGTAATGAGGGATGTTATGTGGGTGTTGTAATGAGGGCTGTTATGTGGGTGTTGTAATGAGGGATGTTATGTGGGTGTTGTAATGAGGGATGTTATGTGGGTGTTGTCATGAGGGATGTTATGTGGGTGTTGTCATGAGGGATGTTATGTGGGTGTTGTAATGAGGGGTGTTATGTGGGTGTTGTAATGAGGGATGTTATGTGGGTGTTGTCATGAGGGCTGTTATGTGGGTGTTGTAATGAGGGATGTTATGTGGGTGTTGTAATTAGGCCTGCAACTAACGATTATTTTGGTAGTCGACTAATCTGTCGATTATTTTTTCGATTAGTCGACTAATCTAACGATTATTTCTTTCACACCCTCCATCTCTGCTTCCTGAGGGCGCGGATCCTCTTCCGGGCTCCAGTGCATGTTTTACCTCACATGCTTAAGTCTGCACACCTGTGAATGTCGCCCTGTGTCTCTGTCTTAACATAACACGATCCCATAGCGAATTAAAATAATGACTCATGAAACATTTGAATTTGGAACTTGTTTTGGAGCTACTTGTTTAATCAAATGCATCATCAATCATAATGAAAACTAAATAAATACATTAAATAATACAAATGAAAGTCAATGCATTATCAATCATAATAAAAACAAAGTAAATAAATTAAACAATGCAAATTAAAGTGCAAGTCAAAACGTAAAGATAATGTGCAAATAATGTTTTAAAAGTAACTCAAAATAGCAGCCTCTGCCCCAGCACCGCGGTTCTGATGGGGCTGTTAACCTGGTCCAGGAGGGGGACGTGGATCCACTCACTAGGCTCCACCATCTCCAACAGGAGGGGAGGATGAGTCAGATCAGACAGACTTGTAGGTCTTTTGTTTGCTGTGTGTGAGTGAGAGGAGCTGTGTGTGTGTATATGTGTGTCTTACTCTGATCTCATGCAGTTCATAAATGCTTTAAATTGCAGTGCAGGAACGTGAGCATGTCGACGTGCTCTGGAGTGAGGCTGGCTCTCTTCTTTGAGGCGATGTTCCCAGCTGCTGAGAAGAGACGCTCAGAGGAAGTAGAAGTAGCTGGAATACACAAAAACGATTTGGCTTGTGATGCAAGGGTTGGATACTTTGCCTCATTCAATTTCCACCAAGACAGGGGACTTTCTGTCTTTGAGAGGGGCTGCTCTCCGAAGTACATCAGCACTTCATTACTGATCGCTTGGTTGCGTGCATCCTGTTCATCATTGGTCTCACTATCACTGTCTGTTGAGTCACATCCAAGCAGTGAATCGAGAGCTGAAACAGACCTATTTGGAGTTCCCTCAGCTGAGTCTGTGGCATCCTTGTCAGCTGATGCTGCTGTGGCTTCTTCATTCCCACTGGTGTGCTGGTTATTCACAGTACTCCCATCCTTGGACTGTAGGGCCAGAGCTTGTACTTTATTCTGAACAGTAAACCTCTCCTCTGGTGTCAGGAATTTCAGTTTTCGAAATCGTGGGTCTAGTGCAGCTGCAATGATCTGTTTGCTTGGGTCATCATCTGTGATGGTGACCTCTCTTGACCAGCGTGCAGTGGTCTCCTCTGAAGCAGCCGCCTGGAAGGCCTGCACAGGAGCTGTATTATAGGCAGTGTGGGTGGACTTCAAAAGCCCTCTGACTAGTGGAGGCAGGGCGGAGACTGTCACATAGCTTTCACCACTCAAGTAGACAGTGGCACATTCAAAGGCCTGGAGAGCTTTGGCCAGTTCATCTAGCAGGGTCCACTGATCAGCTTTGAGGTCTAGGTATTGTTTCCCTCTCTGTGTTACTGCCGGGTCAGACAGAGTCGCAGTCAGTGGCCATCTCTGTTCCAGCATGCGAGTCACCATATAATAGGTGCTGTTCCACCTGGTAGAGACATCTTGGACAAGTTTGTGTTCCGGGGTCCCCATCTGTTTCTGCTTTGTCTTAAGCTTGCTTGAAGCCAGTTCGCTCCTTTTAAAGTGCTCGACGAGACACCTCGCTGCTCCCAGTGCTTTACTGATCTGAGGGTGTTTCAGTGCACGATTGATCACCAACTGTAAAGTGTGGCCTGCACAGCGGATAGACACCCACCCATGTTTTTCCTGCAAGATGTTTGCAGCCAGTACGACATTGGAGCCATTGTCATGAACAACTGCCACAATCTTGCTTGGAGGGATCTCAAACCTTTCCACAGCCTGCTCAATCCATGCAGCAATGTTGGGTCCAGTGTGCCGTTCTTCGAGTGGCATGGTTGTAAGGCAGAAGCTAGTGAGCTCCCAGTCATCACTTATAAAGTGACAGGTGATGCCAAGATATGCCTCTGTCGCGACACTGGTCCAGGCATCAGTTGTCAGGGCAATCTTGTTCTTGGTTGCTTTAAGAGCATCTTTAACCTTACCAAAAGTAGCTTCATACTTTCCCTCCATAAGCTTAGTAAAATGAGTTCTGGAAGGTAAGGTGTAACCTGGATGGAATGTGGTGACCATCTGCTTAAATCCCCCATCTTCAACCATGGATATTGGTCTCATGTCATTGACGAGCATGTTGAGGATGCTCTCTGTTAAGACTCCAGCCATTTGAGGGGTGCATGAGCCTCTCTTCAGGATGAACTCATCCACACGCCTTTGCTTAGTACTAAAATAGAAAGAGAACAAAACAGAAAGCTGTATTAATTATCATCACAAGTTGTAGGCTATGGTATCAGTTTATCTTAGTGTACTGCCTAATACCAATTAAACCATTTAAATGAATAAATATCTTACAACTGAATTATTGATATGCTCCAACCCAGTCTAACTAGCTAACGCTACGACAAGCTACAGCTGATTAGAGCGCACTGTGAAAGCTAGTTGACTGTCTAGGCTACAGACAGCTCACGTTAGCACCGTGTCGTGTTTTTGCAGACTGCAGATTGACTAGCTAAGTAAGATAGCTAGCTAATGTTAGATGGTGCTAACGTTCCCCGTCTCTGCAGTCTTGCCTGCGCTTTAGCCCAAAAAGTTCAATTTTTTTCAACTGAAAAAAAAGAAACCTAGAGCTCATAGCGTAAGTTACTGCAGAGTCAGTGAATGTTAGAACCCGTTAACATTTAGCTAACGTTAGCAATCTTAACTTAGCTAGTTAATACTCCAGTCTGCAAAAACACGACACTCGGTGATAAATGACGGAGCTAAACAACTCTAAGCTGTAGTGTGCTACGCTGCAAGCTTGGTGCTGTTTAGCTAATGTTACATACAGCTCGTTGGTGGATACGCAGAATCCACATAACTGAAATAGCGTTCGCTTAGCAAGCATCACCCTTGAGACGTTCTGTTTTCCAACATGTAACTTAAGCTAACGTAAACATTACGATACTGTGGCTAACTAGCTAAACTTATCCATGATCCGAAGTAGCAATCATCGTGGCTCCAGGGTGCTTGCGTTTCAAATGCTCGTGCATTGCCGTAGTGCTGCTGTGGAATGCCAATTCGGCTTTGCATATTCTGCATTTAACTGACTTCTTTGGCTTGTCATCTGTGAAATACTCCCAGACTTTTGATAGTCTCGGTCTCGCTGGTTTTTGCTCTTCATTAGCCTCATTCGCTCTCCTTTCCGCCATCGTTCATACGCTTTCTTCTTCTCTTCGTCGTTCATGCAAAATGCAGTTATATCAGACGATGGAAGCGATACTGCCCCCAGCACTTCCTATAGGGCATTGCAGTTACAAATGAACATTTGTGCGGTTTTGAGTTAACGTTACTGGCTCTGATTGTTTTTATACGACGCGTCGAAGCTAAAATTCTGCGTCGACGAGTTTTTATGATCGACGTCGTCGATTATGTCGACTAATCGTTGCAGCCCCAGTTGTAATGAGGGGTGTTATGTGGGTGTTGTAATGAGGGCTGTTATGTGGGTGTTGTAATGAGGGCTGTTATGTGGGTGTTGTCATGAGGGATGTTATGTGGGTGTTGTAATGAGGGCTGTTATGTGGGTGTTTCTTGTCATGAGGGATGTTATGTGGGTGTTGTAATGAGGGCTGTTATGTGGGTGTTGTAATGAGGGATGTGATGTGGGTGTTGTAATGAGGGGTGTTATGTGGGTGTTGTAATGAGGGCTGTTATGTGGGTGTTGTAATGAGGGATGTGATGTGGGTGTTGTAATGAGGGGTGTTATGTGGGGAGTTTCTTGTCATGAGGGGTGTTATGTGGGTGTTGTAATGAGGGCTGTTATGTGGGTGTTGTAATGAGGGATGTTATGTGGGTGTTGTAATGAGGGCTGTTATGTGGGTGTTGTAATGAGGGGTGTTATGTGGGTGTTGTAATGAGGGATGTTATGTGGGTGTTGTAATGAGGGCTGTTATGTGGGTGTTGTAATGAGGGATGTGATGTGGGTGTTGTAATGAGGGGTGTTATGGGGGAGTTTCTTGTCATGAGGGGTGTTATGTGGGTGTTGTAATGAGGGCTGTTATGTGGGTGTTGTAATGAGGGATGTTATGTGGGTGTTGTCATGAGGGCTGTTATGTGGGTGTTGTAATGAGGGATGTTATGTGGGTGTTGTAATGAGGGATGTTATGTGGGTGTTGTAATGAGGGATGTTATGTGGGTGTTGTAATGAGGGGTGTTATGGGGGTGTTGTAATGAGGGCTGTTATGTGGGTGTTGTAATGAGGGCTGTTATGTGGGTGTTGTAATGAGGGCTGTTATGTGGGTGTTGTAATGAGGGATGTTATGTGGGTGTTGTAATGAGGGCTGTTATGTGGGTGTTGTAATGAGGGCTGTTATGTGGGTGTTGTAATGAGGGATGTTATGTGGGTGTTGTAATGAGGGATGTTATGTGGGTGTTGTCATGAGGGCTGTTATGTGGGTGTTGTAATGAGGGATGTTATGTGGGTGTTGTAATGAGGGATGTTATGTGGGTGTTGTAATGAGGGATGTTATGTGGGTGTTGTAATGAGGGGTGTTATGGGGGTGTTGTAATGAGGGCTGTTATGTGGGTGTTGTAATGAGGGCTGTTATGTGGGTGTTGTAATGAGGGGTGTTATGTGGGTGTTGTAATGAGGGGTGTTATGTGGGTGTTGTCATGAGGGCTGTTATGTGGGTGTTGTAATGAGGGATGTTATGTGGGTGTTGTAATGAGGGATGTTATGTGGGTGTTGTCATGAGGGCTGTTATGTGGGTGTTGTAATGAGGGATGTTATGTGGGTGTTGTAATGAGGGATGTTATGTGGGTGTTGTAATGAGGGATGTTATGTGGGTGTTGTAATGAGGGGTGTTATGGGGGTGTTGTAATGAGGGCTGTTATGTGGGTGTTGTAATGAGGGCTGTTATGTGGGTGTTGTAATGAGGGCTGTTATGTGGGTGTTGTAATGAGGGATGTTATGTGGGTGTTGTAATGAGGGCTGTTATGTGGGTGTTGTAATGAGGGCTGTTATGTGGGTGTTGTAATGAGGGATGTTATGTGGGTGTTGTAATGAGGGATGTTATGTGGGTGTTGTCATGAGGGATGTTATGTGGGTGTTGTAATGAGGGCTGTTATGTGGGTGTTGTAATGAGGGATGTTATGTGGGTGTTGTCATGAGGGATGTTATGTGGGTGTTGTAATGAGGGGTGTTATGTGGGTGTTGTAATGAGGGGTGTTATGTGGGTGTTGTAATGAGGGGTGTTATGTGGGTGTTGTAATGAGGGATGTTATGGGGGTGTTGTAATGAGGGCTGTTATGTGGGTGTTGTAATGAGGGCTGTTATGTGGGTGTTGTCATGAGGGCTGTTATGTGGGTGTTGTCATGAGGGATGTTATGTGGGTGTTGTAATGAGGGATGTTATGTGGGTGTTGTCATGAGGGATGTTATGTGGGTGTTGTCATGAGGGCTGTTATGTGGGTGTTGTCATGAGGGGTGTTATGTGGGTGTTGTCATGAGGGGTGTTATGGGGGTGTTGTAATGAGGGGTGTTATGTGGGTGTTGTAATGAGGGCTGTTATGTGGGTGTTGTAATGAGGGCTGTTATGTGGGTGTTGTAATGAGGGATGTTATGTGGGTGTTGTAATGAGGGGTGTTATGTGGGTGTTGTAATGAGGGGTGTTATAAGGGTGTTGTAATGAGGGCTGTTATGTGGGTGTTGTAATGAGGGATGTTATGTGGGTGTTGTCATGAGGGATGTTATGGGGGAGTTTCTTGTCATGAGGGGTGTTATGGGATGTTTATTGTCATGAGGGGTGTTATGGGGAGTTTCTTGTCATGAGGGGTGTTATGGGATGTTTATTGTCATGAGGGGTGTTATGAGGGAGTCTCTTGTCATGAGGGGTGTTATGGGGGAGTTTCTTGTCATGAGGGGTGTTATGGGGAGTTTCTTGTCATGAGGGGTGTTATGGGGAGTTTCTTGTCATGAGGGGTGTTATGGGGTGTTTCTTGTCATGAGGGGTGTTATGGGGAGTTTCTTGTCATGAGGGGTGTTATGAGGGAGTTTCTTGTCATGAGGGGTGTTATGAGGGAGGTTCTTGTCATGAGGGGTGTTATGAGGGAGTTTCTTGTCATGAGGGGTGTTATGGGGGAGTTTCTTGTCATGAGGGGTGTTATGGGGGAGTTTCTTGTCATGAGGGGTGTTATGAGGGAGTTTCTTGTCATGAGGGCTGTTATGAGGGAGTTTCTTGTCATGAGGGGTGTTATGAGGGAGTCTCTTGTCATGAGGGGTGTTATGGGGGAGTTTCTTGTCATGAGGGGTGTTATGAGGGAGTTTCTTGTCATGAGGGGTGTTATGGGATGTTTATTGTCATGAGGGGTGTTATGAGGGAGTTTCTTGTCATGAGGGGTGTTATGGGATGTTTATTGTCATGAGGGGTGTTATGAGGGAGTTTCTTGTCATGAGGGGTGTTATGGGATGTTTATTGTCATGAGGGGTGTTATGAGGGAGTTTCTTGTCATGAGGGGTGTTATGGGGAGTTTCTTGTCATGAGGGGTGTTATGAGGGAGTTTCTTGTCATGAGGGGTGTTATGGGATGTTTATTGTCATGAGGGGTGTTATGAGGGAGTTTCTTGTCATGAGGGGTGTTATGAGGGTGTTGCTTGTCATGAGGGGTGTTATGGGGAGTTTCTTGTCATGAGGGGTGTTATGAGGGAGTTTCTTGTCATGAGGGGTGTTATGGGGTGTTGCTTGTCATGAGGGGTGTTATGGGGGAGTTTCTTGTCATGAGGGGTGTTATGAGGGTGTCTCTTGTCATGAGGGGTGTTATGGGATGTTTATTGTCATGAGGGGTGTTATGAGGGAGTTTCTTGTCATGAGGGGTGTTATGAGGGAGTTTCTTGTCATGAGGGGTGTTATGGGGTGTTTCTTGTCATGAGGGGTGTTATGAGGGAGTTTCTTGTCATGAGGGGTGTTATGAGGGAGTTTCTTGTCATGAGGGGTGTTATGGGATGTTTATTGTCATGAGGGGTGTTATGAGGGAGTTTCTTGTCATGAGGGGTGTTATGGGATGTTTATTGTCATGAGGGGTGTTATGAGGGAGTTTCTTGTCATGAGGGGTGTTATGAGGGAGTTTCTTGTCATGAGGGGTGTTATGGGGAGTTTCTTGTCATGAGGGGTGTTATGGGATGTTTATTGTCATGAGGGGTGTTATGAGGGAGTTTCTTGTAATGAGGGGTGTTATGAGGGAGTTTCTTGTCATGAGGGGTGTTATGGGGTGTTTCTTGTCATGAGGGGTGTTATGAGGGAGTTTCTTGTCATGAGGGGTGTTATGGGGTGTTTCTTGTCATGAGGGGTGTTATGAGGGAGTTTCTTGTCATGAGGGGTGTTATGAGGGAGTTTCTTGTCATGAGGGCTGTTATGGGGGAGTTTCTTGTCATGAGGGGTGTTATGGGATGTTTATTGTCATGAGGGGTGTTATGAGGGAGTTTCTTGTCATGAGGGGTGTTATGGGGTGTTTCTTGTCATGAGGGGTGTTATGGGGAGTTTCTTGTCATGAGGGGTGTTATGGGGGAGTCTCTTGTCATGAGGGGTGTTATGAGGGAGTTTCTTGTCATGAGGGGTGTTATGGGGAGTTTCTTGTCATGAGGGGTGTTATGAGGGAGTTTCTTGTCATGAGGGGTGTTATGAGGGAGTTTCTTGTCATGAGGGGTGTTATGGGGGAGTTTCTTGTCATGAGGGGTGTTATGGGGGAGTTTCTTGTCATGAGGGGTGTTATGAGGGAGTTTCTTGTCATGAGGGGTGTTATGGGATGTTTATTGTCATGAGGGGTGTTATGGGGGAGTCTTGTCATGAGGGGTGTTATGGGATGTTTATTGTCATGAGGGGTGTTATGGGGGAGTTTCTTGTCATGAGGGGTGTTATGAGGGAGTTTCTTGTCATGAGGGGTGTTATGGGGAGTTTCTTGTCATGAGGGGTGTTATGAGGGAGTTTCTTGTCATGAGGGGTGTTATGGGATGTTTATTGTCATGAGGGGTGTTATGAGGGAGTTTCTTGTCATGAGGGGTGTTATGGGGAGTTTCTTGTAATGAGGGCTGTTATGAGGGAGTTTCTTGTCACGAGGGCTGTTATGAGGGAGTTTCTTGTCATGAGGGCTGTTATGAGGGTGTTTCTTGTCATGAGGGGTGTTATGAGGGAGTTTCTTGTCATGAGGGGTGTTATGGGGGAGTCTCTTGTCATGAGGGGTGTTATGAGGGAGTTTCTTGTCATGAGGGGTGTTATGGGGAGTTTCTTGTCATGAGGGGTGTTATGAGGGAGTTTCTTGTCATGAGGGGTGTTATGAGGGAGTTTCTTGTCATGAGGGGTGTTATGGGATGTTTATTGTCATGAGGGGTGTTATGGGGGAGTCTCTTGTCATGAGGGGTGTTATGAGGGAGTTTCTTGTCATGAGGGGTGTTATGGGGAGTTTCTTGTCATGAGGGGTGTTATGAGGGAGTTTCTTGTCATGAGGGGTGTTATGAGGGAGTTTCTTGTCATGAGGGGTGTTATGGGGGAGTTTCTTGTCATGAGGGGTGTTATGGGGGAGTTTCTTGTCATGAGGGGTGTTATGGGGAGTTTCTTGTCATGAGGGGTGTTATGGGGGAGTTTCTTGTCATGAGGGGTGTTATGAGGGAGTTTCTTGTCATGAGGGGTGTTATGGGGGAGTTTCTTGTCATGAGGGGTGTTATGGGGGAGTTTCTTGTCATGAGGGGTGTTATGAGGGAGTTTCTTGTCATGAGGGGTGTTATGTGGGAGTTTCTTGTCATGAGGGGTGTTATGGGGAGTTTCTTGTCATGAGGGGTGTTATGAGGGAGTTTCTTGTCATGAGGGGTGTTATGGGATGTTTATTGTCATGAGGGGTGTTATGTGGGAGTTTCTTGTCATGAGGGGTGTTATGGGGAGTTTCTTGTAATGAGGGGTGTTATGGGGAGTTTCTTGTCATGAGGGGTGTTATGGGATGTTTATTGTCATGAGGGGTGTTATGAGGGAGTTTCTTGTCATGAGGGGTGTTATGAGGGAGTTTCTTGTCATGAGGGGTGTTATGAGGGAGTTTCTTGTCATGAGGGGTGTTATGTGGGAGTTTCTTGTCATGAGGGGTGTTATGAGGGAGTTTCTTGTCATGAGGGGTGTTATGAGGGAGTTTCTTGTCATGAGGGGTGTTATGAGGGAGTTTCTTGTCATGAGGGGTGTTATGTGGGAGTTTCTTGTCATGAGGGGTGTTATGGGATGTTTATTGTCATGAGGGGTGTTATGAGGGAGTTTCTTGTCATGAGGGGTGTTATGAGGGAGTCTCTTGTCATGAGGGGTGTTATGGGGAGTTTCTTGTCATGAGGGCTGTTATGGGGAGTTTCTTGTCATGAGGGGTGTTATGGGGAGTTTCTTGTAATGAGGGGTGTTATGGGGAGTTTCTTGTCATGAGGGGTGTTATGAGGGAGTTTCTTGTAATGAGGGGTGTTATGAGATGTTTATTGTCATGAGGGGTGTTATGGGATGTTTATTGTCATGAGGGGTGTTATGGGATGTTTATTGTCATGAGGGGTGTTATGAGGGAGTTTCTTGTCATGAGGGGTGTTATGGGATGTTTATTGTCATGAGGGGTGTTATGAGGGAGTTTCTTGTCACGAGGGCTGTTATGAGGGTGTTTCTTGTCACGAGGGGTGTTATGGGGGAGTTTCTTGTCATGAGGGGTGTTATGAGGGTGTTTCTTGTCATGAGGGCTGTTATGAGGGAGTTTCTTGTCATGAGGGGTGTTATGAGGGAGTTTCTTGTCATGAGGGGTGTTATGTGGGAGTTTCTTGTCATGAGGGGTGTTATGTGGGAGTTTCTTGTCATTAGGGCTGTTATGAGGGAGTTTCTTGTCATGAGGGGTGTTATGAGGGAGTTTCTTGTCATGAGGGGTGTTATGTGGGAGTTTCTTGTCATTAGGGCTGTTATGAGGGAGTTTCTTGTCATGAGGGGTGTTATGTGGGTGTTGTAATGAGGGGTGTTATGTGGGTGTTGCTTGTCATGAGGGGTGTTATGGGGTGTTGCTTGTCATGAGGGGTGTTATGGGATGTTGCTTGTCATGAGGGGTGTTATGGGGTGTTGCTTGTCATGAGGGGTGTTATGGGGGAGTTCCTTGTCATGAGGGGTGTTATGGGGGTGTTGTAATGAGGGGTGTTATGGGATGTTGCTTGTCATGAGGGGTGTTATGGGGTGTTGCTTGTCATGAGGGGTGTTATGGGGAGTTTCTTGTCATGAGGGGTGTTATGGGGAGTTTCTTGTCATGAGGGGTGTTATGAGGGAGTTTCTTGTCATGAGGGGTGTTATGGGGAGTTTCTTGTAATGAGGGGTGTTATGAGGGAGTTTCTTGTCATGAGGGGTGTTATGGGGAGTTTCTTGTAATGAGGGGTGTTATGGGGGAGTTTCTTGTAATGAGGGGTGTTATGAGGGAGTTTCTTGTAATGAGGGGTGTTATGAGGGAGTTTCTTGTCATGAGGGGTGTTATGGGGAGTTTCTTGTAATGAGGGGTGTTATGAGGGAGTTTCTTGTCATGAGGGGTGTTATGGGGGAGTTTCTTGCCATGAGGGGTGTTATGGGGGAGTTTCTTGTCATGAGGGGTGTTATGGGGAGTTTCTTGTCATGAGGGGTGTTATGGGGAGTTTCTTGTCATGAGGGGTGTTATGGGGTGTTTCTTGTCATGAGGGGTGTTATGGGGAGTTTCTTGTCATGAGGGGTGTTATGGGGAGTTTCTTGTCATGAGGGGTGTTATGGGGAGTTTCTTGTCATGAGGGGTGTTATGAGGGAGTTTCTTGTCATGAGGGGTGTTATGGGGAGTTTCTTGTCATGAGGGGTGTTATGGGATGTTTATTGTCATGAGGGGTGTTATGAGGGAGTTTCTTGTCATGAGGGGTGTTATGAGGGAGTTTCTTGTCATGAGGGGTGTTATGGGGAGTTTCTTGTCATGAGGGCTGTTATGGGGAGTTTCTTGTCATGAGGGGTGTTATGGGGTGTTTCTTGTCATGAGGGCTGTTATGAGGGAGTTTCTTGTCATGAGGGGTGTTATGGGGGAGTTTCTTGTCATGAGGGGTGTTATGGGGTGTTTCTTGTCATGAGGGGTGTTATGGGGAGTTTCTTGTCATGAGGGGTGTTATGGGGGTGTCTCTTGTCATGAGGGCTGTTATGGGGGTGTCTCTTGTTATGAGGGAGTTTCTTGTCATGAGGGGTGTTATGGGGGTGTCTCTTGTCATGAGGGGTGTTATGGGGGTGTCTCTTGTCATGAGGGCTGTTATGGGGGTGTCTCTTGTCATGAGGGGTGTTATGAGGGAGTTTCTTGTCATGAGGGGTGTTATAAGGGAGTTTCTTGTCATGAGGGGTGTTATGGGGAGTTTCTTGTCATGAGGGGTGTTATGGGGAGTTTCTTGTCATGAGGGCTGTTATGAGGGAGTTTCTTGCCATGAGGGGTGTTATGAGGGAGTTTCTTGCCATGAGGGCTGTTATGAGGGTGTTTCTTGTCATGAGGGGTGTTATGAGGGAGTTTCTTGTCATGAGGGGTGTTATGAGGGAGTTTCTTGCCATGAGGGCTGTTATGAGGGTGTTTCTTGTCATGAGGGGTGTTATGAGGGAGTTTCTTGTCATGAGGGGTGTTATGGGGGAGTTTCTTGTCATGAGGGGTGTTATGAGGGAGTTTCTTGTCATGAGGGGTGTTATGGGGGAGTTTCTTGTCATGAGGGGTGTTATGAGGGAGTTTCTTGTCATGAGGGGTGTTATGGGGGAGTTTCTTGTCATGAGGGGTGTTATGGGGAGTTTCTTGTCATGAGGGGTGTTATGAGGGAGTTTCTTGTCATGAGGGGTGTTATGGGGGTAATCAGGGGTATTAGGGAACATGACGTGTTCAGTCTTGGGGCTGGTTTTGCTGCTTTAACACATGAAATAACATCTCTGTCAGAAGACCAGGACCCCGTAACAACAGAAGACCAGGACCCCGTAACAACAGAAGACCAGGACCCCTTAACAACAGGGGTTCAGTTTGAGCTGCGTGCTGGTCTTAGTTTGTGATATGGGGCTGAACACATAAAAGTGACTTGACAGGACTTCCCACAGGTGGTCTTTTCCCTCCTTAAGATTTTAACAGTACTACTACTCATACCGATACTGCTTATCCATCTGGTACTTTAACAGTACTACTACTCTTACTGATACCGCTTATCGATCCAGTACTTTAATGGTACTACTACTCATACTGATACTGCTTATCGATCCGGTACTTTAACGGTACTACTACTCTTACTGATCCTGTTATCAATCCGGTACTTTAACGGTACTACTACTCTTACGATACTGCTTATCGAGCCCGTACTTTAACGGTACTACTACTACTCTTACCGATACTGCTTATCGATCCGGTACTTTAATGGTACTGCTACTCTTACTGATACTGTTTATCGATCCGGTACATTAACAGTACTCTTATTGGTTCTTTTTGTTATTTTTTAAGAGAAACAAAACAAAACAAATGAAGAACAGAATGAACATGACTTTATTGTCTCATGTGGACAGAGTGTTACTTTGAATCATGAAACATGTGTGTATAATGTAGTAACTTTATTGTCTCATGTGGACAGAGTATTACTTTGAATCATGAAACATGTGTGTATAATGTAGTAACTTTATTGTCTCCTGTGTGGACAGAGTGTTACTTTGAATCATGAAGCATGTGTGTATAATGTAGTAACTTTATTGTCTCCTGTGTGGACAGAGTATTACTTTGAATCATGAAGCATGTGTGTATAATGTAGTAACTTTATTGTCTCATGTGTGGACAGAGTGTTACTTTGAATCATGAAACGTGTGTATAATGTAGTAACTTTATTGTCTCCTGTGTGGACAGAGTGTTACTTTGAATCATGAAGCATGTGTGTATAATGTAGTAACTTTATTGTCTCCTGTGTGGACAGAGTATTACTTTGAATCACGAAGCATGTGTGTATAATGTAGTAACTTTATTGTCTCCTGTGTGGACAGAGTGTTACTTTGAATCACGAAGCATGTGTGTATAATGTAGTAACTTTATTGTCTCCTGTGTGGACAGAGTGTTACTTTGAATCACGAAGCATGTGTGTATAATGTAGTAACTTTATTGTCTCCTGTGTGGACAGAGTGTTACTTTGAATCATGAAGCATGTGTGTATAATGTAGTAACTTTATTGTCTCATGTGTGGACAGAGTATTACTTTGAATCATGAAGCATGTGTGTATAATGTAGTAACTTTATTGTCTCCTGTGTGGACAGAGTATTACTTTGAATCATGAAGCATGTGTGTATAATGTAGTAACTTTATTGTCTCATGTGTGGACAGAGTATTACTTTGAATCATGAAGCATGTGTGTATAATGTAGTAACTTTATTGTCTCCTGTGTGGACAGAGTGTTACTTTGAATCATGAAGCATGTGTGTATAATGTAGTAACTTTATTGTCTCCTGTGTGGACAGAGTGTTACTTTGAATCATGAAGCATGTGTGTATAATGTAGTAACTTTATTGTCTCCTGTGTGGACAGAGTGTTACTTTGAATCATGAAGCATGTGTGTATAATGTAGTAACTTTATTGTCTCCTGTGTGGACAGAGTATTACTTTGAATCATGAAGCATGTGTGTATAATGTAGTAACTTTATTGTCTCCTGTGTGGACAGAGTGTTACTTTGAATCATGAAGCATGTGTGTATAATGTAGTAACTTTATTGTCTCATGTGGACAGAGTGTTACTTTGAATCATGAAGCATGTGTGTATAATGTAGTAACTTTATTGTCTCATGTGGACAGAGTGTTACTTTGAATCATGAAGCATGTGTGTATAATGTAGTAACTTTATTGTCTCATGTGTGGACAGAGTATTACTTTGAATCACGAAGCATGTGTGTATAATGTAGTAACTTTATTGTCTCCTGTGTGGACAGAGTATTACTTTGAATCATGAAGCATGTGTGTATAATGTAGTAACTTTGTTGTCTCCTGTGTGGACAGAGTGTTACTTTGAATCATGAAGCATGTGTGTATAATGTAGTAACTTTATTGTCTCCTGTGTGGACAGAGTATTACTTTGAATCATGAAGCATGTGTGTATAATGTAGTAACTTTATTGTCTCCTGTGTGGACAGAGTGTTACTTTGAATCATGAAGCATGTGTGTATAATGTAGTAACTTTATTGTCTCCTGTGTGGACAGAGTATTACTTTGAATCATGAAGCATGTGTGTATAATGTAGTAACTTTATTGTCTCCTGTGTGGACAGTGTTACTTTGAATCATGAAGCATGTGTGTATAATGTAGTAACTTTATTGTCTCCTGTGTGGACAGAGTGTTACTTTGAATCATGAAGCATGTGTGTATAATGTAGTAACTTTATTGTCTCATGTGTGGACAGAGTATTACTTTGAATCACGAAGCATGTGTGTATAATGTAGTAACTTTATTGTCTCCTGTGTGGACAGAGTATTACTTTGAATCATGAAGCATGTGTGTATAATGTAGTAACTTTGTTGTCTCATGTGTGGACAGAGTGTTACTTTGAATCATGAAGCATGTGTGTATAATGTAGTAACTTTGTTGTCTCCTGTGTGGACAGAGTATTACTTTGAATCATGAAGCATGTGTGTATAATGTAGTAACTTTATTGTCTCCTGTGTGGACAGAGTATTACTTTGAATCATGAAGCATGTGTGTATAATGTAGTAACTTTGTTGTCTCCTGTGTGGACAGAGTGTTACTTTGAATCATGAAGCATGTGTGTATAATGTAGTAACTTTATTGTCTCCTGTGTGGACAGAGTGTTACTTTGAATCATGAAGCATGTGTGTATAATGTAGTAACTTTATTGTCTCCTGTGTGGACAGAGTATTACTTTGAATCATGAAGCATGTGTGTATAATGTAGTAACTTTATTGTCTCCTGTGTGGACAGAGTATTACTTTGAATCATGAAGCATGTGTGTATAATGTAGTAACTTTATTGTCTCATGTGGACAGAGTATTACTTTGAATCATGAAGCATGTGTGTATAATGTAGTAACTTTATTGTCTCCTGTGTGGACAGAGTATTACTTTGAATCATGAAGCATGTGTGTATAATGTAGTAACTTTATTGTCTCCTGTGTGGACAGAGTATTACTTTGAATCATGAAGCATGTGTGTATAATGTAGTAACTTTGTTGTCTCCTGTGTGGACAGAGTGTTACTTTGAATCATGAAGCATGTGTGTATAATGTAGTAACTTTATTGTCTCCTGTGTGGACAGAGTATTACTTTGAATCATGAAGCATGTGTGTATAATGTAGTAACTTTGTTGTCTCCTGTGTGGACAGAGTGTTACTTTGAATCATGAAGCATGTGTGTATAATGTAGTAACTTTATTGTCTCCTGTGTGGACAGAGTATTACTTTGAATCATGAAGCATGTGTGTATAATGTAGTAACTTTGTTGTCTCCTGTGTGGACAGAGTGTTACTTTGAATCATGAAGCATGTGTGTATAATGTATTCAGTGCGTGTGAGCTCCAGGCTGCTAGCATACATAACATACTGAGATATGGAGGAAGAGCCAGGCAGTGGAAAACTGCAGTTCTCACCTGTACTGATGCTCTTGCAGTACATGTTTGGAAAGATTGCTTGCGTTTCCACCCTGACATGCAGAAGACTCGTTGCACTTGTAGTAACGAGCATAGTCAGCATCGACTCTAGTGACACACAATCACACTTCTGACCGTCTATCTCTCACTCCGCCACTGTCACTAAGAACAGCCTGTCTGTGTGTGTGTGTGAGAGAGAGAGACAGAGAGAGAGAGAGAGACAGAGAGCAAGAGGAGGAGAGAGAGACAGAGAGCAAGAGGAGGAGAGAGAGACAGAGAGCAAGAGGAGGAGAGAGAGCCAGAGAGCAAGAGGAGGAGAGAGAGCCAGAGAGCAAGAGGAGGAGAGAGAGCCAGAGAGCAAGAGGAGGAGAGAGAGACAGAGAGCAAGAGGAGGAGAGAGGGGGGGGGGGTGCACACAGAGAGAGAGAGAGAGAGAGAGAGAGGCAGGCAGAGAGAGCTGGCCTGGCCCTCAGCTCACACACAGGACAGACAGGCTGTGAAAGAGTCACGTCTCTTCTGGATGGAGAACAGCAAAGATGCATCAAACAGCTTCATCTTACTGCACATGAGAAACAAGGTGCAGTTTCTGTAGCCTAAATAGAGACAGATAGATGATTGACAGGCAGACATAGACAAATAGATAGATAGACATGATATAGATGATAGACAGGCAGATAGATAGATAGATGATAGACAGGCAGACAGGCAGACATGATATAGATGATAGATAGATGATAGACAGGCAGACATAGACAGATATATAGCTAGATAGATGATAGACAGACAGACGGATGATACAGATGATAGAGCTAGATAGATGATGGACAGGCAGACATAGATGATAGACAGGCAGACAGATGGATAGATATATTCTCACGACTGACAATGAGTTTGGATTTAAAACAAAACACGGCACTGATTTATGCATTTATGCACTACAGGAGATAGTGGCCAAATATAGAAGCCACCATTCGACTGTATTTCTATGTTTTATTGATGCTTCCAAGGCATTTGACAGGGTTAACCATGAGACATTATTTATGAAATAGCTGGTTAGAGGTGTTCCAGATGATATAGTCAGGAGTCTTGTCTTCTGGTATCCTCATCAGACGTTTCAGGTTAAATGGGACAATGATGTGTCTGCCCCATTCCATGTAGGCAATGGGGTTCGCCGAGGTGGAATTTTGTCTCCTTTTCTGTTCAGTGTGTATATGGATGACCTGTCGAGACAGCTGAATGGGTGTAACATGGGCTGTCTTGTGGGTGGCTCTGTCATCAATCACCTCATGTATGCTGATGATTTAGTTTTCGTTAGCCCATATAGTGCTGGACTCCAGCAGCTACTGAAGGTGTGCTCGCAGTATGGCGAAGAACATGACATTAAATATAACGCCAAAAATAGTAATGGCATGATTGTCTGAACTAGAGAGGACAGGAAATCATATTTTCCTGTATTTCAGTTATCAGATAGTCCTCTCAATACATGCAAGGAAATAAAATATCTTAGACATGTCCTCTCTGATGATCTGACGAATGACAGAGATATATACCGACAATGCTGTAAAATCTATGCTCAGGCTGATATGTTGCTCCGGAAGTTCTCTATGTGCTCTGTTGATGTCAAGTGTTCATGGTTTAGAGCTTATATAACACCTCTGTATACAGCTCATCTCTGGTCTTCTTACAGGAAGACCAGTATACAGAGGCTATATAACACCTCTGTATACAGCTCATCTCTGGTCTTCTTATAGGAGGAGAAGTATACAGAGGCTATATAACACCTCTGTATACAGCTCATCTCTGGTCTTCCTACAGGAAGAGAAGTATACAGAGGCTATATAACACCTCTGTATACAGCTCATCTCTGGTCTTCTTACAGGAAGAGAAGTATACAGAGGCTATATAACACCTCTGTATACAGCTCATCTCTGGTCTTCCTACAGGAAGAGAAGTATACAGAGGCTATATAACACCTCTGTATACAGCTCATCTCTGGTCTTCTTATAGGAAGAGAAGTATACAGAGGCTATATAACACCTCTGTATACAGCTCATCTCTGGTCTTCCTACAGGAAGAGAAGTATACAGAGGCTATATAACACCTCTGTATACAGCTCATCTCTGGTCTTACAGGAAGAGAAGTATACAGAGGCTATATAACACCTCTGTATACAGCTCATCTCTGGTCTTCCTACAGGAAGAGAAGTATACAGAGGCTATATAACACCTCTGTAAACAGCTCATCTCTGGTCTTCTCACAGGAAGAGAAGTATACAGAGGCTATATAACACCTCTGTATACAGCTCATCTCTGATCTTCTTACAGGAAGAGAAGTATACAGAGGCTATATAACACCTCTGTAAACAGCTCATCTCTGGTCTTCTCACAGGAAGAGAAGTATGCAGAGGCTATATAACACCTCTGTAAACAGCTCATCTCTGGTCTTCTCACAGGAAGAGAAGTATACAGAGGCTATATAACACCTCTGTATACAGCTCATCTCTGGTCTTCTTACAGGAAGAGAAGTATGCAGAGGCTATATAACACCTCTGTAAACAGCTCATCTCTGGTCTTCTCACAGGAAGAGAAGTATACAGAGGCTATATAACACCTCTGTATACAGCTCATCTCTGGTCTTACAGGAAGAGAAGTATACAGAGGCTATATAACACCTCTGTAAACAGCTCATCTCTGGTCTTCTCACAGGAAGAGAAGTATACAGAGGCTATATAACACCTCTGTAAACAGCTCATCTCTGGTCTTCTCACAGGAAGAGAAGTATGCAGAGGCTATATAACACCTCTGTATACAGCTCATCTCTGGTCTTCTCACAGGAAGACCAGTACACAGAGGCTATATAACACCTCTGTATACAGCTCATCTCTGGTCTTCTTACAGGAAGACCAGTACACAGAGGCTATATAACACCTCTGTATACAGCTCATCTCTGGTCTTCCTACAGGAAGAGAAGTATACAGAGGCTATATAACACCTCTGTATACAGCTCATCTCTGGTCTTCTCACAGGAAGAGAAGTATGCAGAGGCTATATAACACCTCTGTATACAGCTCATCTCTGGTCTTCCTACAGGAAGAGAAGTATACAGAGGCTATATAACACCTCTGTATACAGCTCATCTCTGGTCTTCTCACAGGAAGAGAAGTATACAGAGGCTATATAACACCTCTGTATACAGCTCATCTCTGGTCTTCTTACAGGAAGAGAAGTATACAGAGGCTATATAACACCTCTGTATACAGCTCATCTCTGGTCTTCTTACAGGAAGAGAAGTATACAGAGGCTATATAACACCTCTGTATACAGCTCATCTCTGGTCTTACAGGAAGAGAAGTATACAGAGGCTATATAACACCTCTGTAAACAGCTCATCTCTGGTCTTCTTACAGGAAGACCAGTACACAGAGGCTATATAACGCCTCTGTGTACAGCTCATCTCTGGTCTTCCTACAGGAAGAGAAGTATACAGAGGCTATATAACACCTCTGTAAACAGCTCATCTCTGGTCTTCTCACAGGAAGAGAAGTATACAGAGGCTATATAACACCTCTGTATACAGCTCATCTCTGGTCTTCTTACAGGAAGAGAAGTATACAGAGGCTATATAACACCTCTGTATACAGCTCATCTCTGGTCTTCTTACAGGAAGAGAAGTATACAGAGGCTATATAACACCTCTGTATACAGCTCATCTCTGATCTTCTTACAGGAAGAGAAGTATGCAGAGGCTATATAACACCTCTGTATACAGCTCATCTCTGGTCTTCTTACAGGAAGAGAAGTATACAGAGGCTATATAACACCTCTGTAAACAGCTCATCTCTGGTCTTCTCACAGGAAGAGAAGTATACAGAGGCTATATAACACCTCTGTATACAGCTCATCTCTGGTCTTACAGGAAGAGAAGTATACAGAGGCTATATAACACCTCTGTATACAGCTCATCTCTGGTCTTCTCACAGGAAGAGAAGTATACAGAGGCTATATAACACCTCTGTAAACAGCTCATCTCTGGTCTTCTCACAGGAAGAGAAGTATACAGAGGCTATATAACACCTCTGTAAACAGCTCATCTCTGGTCTTCTCACAGGAAGAGAAGTATGCAGAGGCTATATAACACCTCTGTATACAGCTCATCTCTGGTCTTCTCACAGGAAGAGAAGTATACAGAGGCTATATAACACCTCTGTATACAGCTCATCTCTGGTCTTCTTACAGGAAGACCAGTACACAGAGGCTATATAACACCTCTGTATACAGCTCATCTCTGGTCTTACAGGAAGAGAAGTATACAGAGGCTATATAACACCTCTGTATACAGCTCATCTCTGGTCTTCTCACAGGAAGAGAAGTATACAGAGGCTATATAACACCTCTGTAAACAGCTCATCTCTGGTCTTCTCACAGGAAGAGAAGTATACAGAGGCTATATAACACCTCTGTATACAGCTCATCTCTGGTCTTCTCACAGGAAGACCAGTACACAGAGGCTATATAACACCTCTGTATACAGCTCATCTCTGGTCTTCTTACAGGAAGACCAGTACACAGAGGCTATATAACACCTCTGTATACAGCTCATCTCTGGTCTTCTCACAGGAAGAGAAGTATGCAGAGGCTATATAACACCTCTGTATACAGCTCATCTCTGGTCTTCTCACAGGAAGAGAAGTATACAGAGGCTATATAACACCTCTGTATACAGCTCATCTCTGGTCTTCTCACAGGAAGAGAAGTATACAGAGGCTATATAACACCTCTGTATACAGCTCATCTCTGGTCTTACAGGAAGAGAAGTATACAGAGGCTATATAACACCTCTGTATACAGCTCATCTCTGGTCTTCTTACAGGAAGAGAAGTATACAGAGGCTATATAACACCTCTGTATACAGCTCATCTCTGGTCTTCTCACAGGAAGAGAAGTATACAGAGGCTATATAACACCTCTGTATACAGCTCATCTCTGGTCTTCTCACAGGAAGAGAAGTATACAGAGGCTATATAACACCTCTGTATACAGCTCATCTCTGGTCTTACAGGAAGAGAAGTATACAGAGGCTATATAACACCTCTGTATACAGCTCATCTCTGGTCTTCTCACAGGAAGAGAAGTATGCAGAGGCTATATAACACCTCTGTATACTGGTCTTCTACAGGAAGAGAAGTATGCAGAGGCTATATAACACCTCTGTATACAGCTCATCTCTGGTCTCACAGGAAGAGAAGTATGCAGAGGCTATATAACACCTCTGTATACTGGTCTTCTCACAGGGAGACAAGTATGCAGAGGCTATATAACACCTCTGTATACTGGTCTTCCTACAGGAAGAGAAGTATACAGAGGCTATATAACACCTCTGTATACAGCTCATCTCTGGTCTTCTTACAGGAAGAGAAGTATGCAGAGGCTCAGAGGAACTTACGATGATGCTATGAGCTTGTTGCTTCATGTCCCCTGATGGCATAGTGCCAGTCAGTTGTGTGTGTTCTCAGATGTGCCTACATGTGATGTACTTTTAAGACGGCTAATGTATAATTTTATGTGTCGCCTGGATGTGTTGAGAACAGCATCATAGAGGCTCTAACCAGCCCTATGAAAAGTTGCTGTAGGTTCACATCCAGACTTCAAAAGCACTGGCGAGACAGCCTGTATCTGTTATGAACTGACTGTGTTGTATGGTGCAGGTGTGTGGACACCTCACATGTTGTGTGTGTGTGTGTGTGTGTGTGTGTGCGCTCATGGAGTGTAGGGGTGTCATGTAGGCCTAAAAGTTTTGGGTTTTTTTTTTTTTTTTTTTTTTTTATTGTATTGTTTTATTTTATTGTATTGTTGCTTGTATGCTATGGACCGGCTGTGTGTCCGAAATAAAGATTATTATTATTATTATTATTATAGATACATAGATTGAACATTTGTTTTCTAATTTCTCCAGTACTGATAGCAGAACTGTTAACGTTAGAGGTTATCAACACGACAGTCTTTAATAATTTAGCACCGGTGCCCATTTAATACCGGGTTTCAATACCCATCCGTAGAATTGAGTTCAGGTCAACATGACACATCCACTAACCCAGTGGTTCTCGATCAGGTCCTCAGTGCCCTCTAGTCCTGCAGCTTTTTATTCTGCCCGGTACTTCATTAATTCAGCTGCTGCAACTCTAAATCACCAGCTTCTGGAATCACAACACTAACCCTGAAATAACTATTCATCCAGTCTAGAGCAAGAATTCACCAGTCAAATAGAAACTGTTCATCCAGTCTAGAGCGAGAATTCACCAGCGGAAAAGAAGTTGTTCATCCAGTCTAGAGCGAGAATTCACCAGTTGAATAGAACCTGTTCATCCAGTCTACAGCGAGAATTCACCAGTCGAAAAGAAACTGTTCATCCAGTCTAGAGCGAGAATTCACCAGTCCAAAAGAAACTGTTCATCCAGTCTAGAGCGAGAATTCACCAGTCGAATAGAAACTGTTCATCCAGTGTAGAGCGAGAATTCACCAGTCGAAAAGAAATTGTTCGTCCAGTCTAGAGCGAGAATTCACCAGTCCAAAAGAAACTGTTCATCCAGTCTAGAGCGAGAATTCACCAGTCGAATAGAAGCTGTTCATCCAGTCTAGAGCGAGAATTCACCAGTCGAATAGAAACTGTTCATCCAGTCTAGAGCGAGAATTCACCAGTGGAATAGAAACTGTTCATCCAGTCTAGAGCGAGAATTCACCAGTGGTAAAGAAGCTGTTCATCCAGTCTAGAGCGAGAATTCACCAGTTGATTAGAAACTGTTCATCCAGTCTAGAGCGAGAATTCACCAGTCGAAAAGAAACTGTTCATCCAGTCTAGAGCGAGAATTCACCAGTCGAATAGAAACTGTTCATCCAGTGTAGAGCGAGAATTCACCAGTCGAAAAGAAATTGCTCGTCCAGTCTAGAGCGAGAATTCACCAGTCGAAAAGAAACTGTTCATCCAGTCTAGAGCGAGAATTCACCAATAGAATAGAAACTGTTCATCCAGTCTAGAGCGAGAATTCACCAGTCGAAAAGAAACTGTTCATCCAGTCTAGAGCGAGAATTCACCAGTCGAATAGAAACTGTTCATCCAGTCTAGAGCGAGAATTCACCAATAGAATAGAAACTGTTCATCCAGTCTAGAGCGAGAATTCACCAGTCGAAAAGAAACTGTTCATCCAGTCTAGAGCGAGAATTCACCAGTCGAAAAGAAACTGTTCATCCAGTCTAGAGCGAGAATTCACCAGTCGAAAAGAAACTGTTCATCCAGTCTAGAGCGAGAATTCACCAGTCGAATAGAAACTGTTCATCCAGTGTAGAGCGAGAATTCACCAGTCGAAAAGAAATTGTTCGTCCAGTCTAGAGCGAGAATTCACCAGTCCAAAAGAAACTGTTCATCCAGTCTAGAGCGAGAATTCACCAATAGAATAGAAACTGTTCATCCAGTCTAGAGCGAGAATTCACCAGTCGAATAGAAACTGTTCATCCAGTCTAGAGCGAGAATTCACCAGTTGAATAGAAACTGTTCATCCAGTGTAGCGCGAGAATTCACCAATAGAATAGAAACTGTTCATCCAGTCTAGAGCGAGAATTCACCAGTCGAAAAGAAACTGTTCATCCAGTCTAGAGTGAGAATTCATCAGTGGAATAGAAACTGTTAATCCAGTCTAGAGCGAGAATTCATCAGTGGAATAGAAACTGTTCAGCCAGTCTAGAGCGAGAATTCATCAGTGGAATAGAAACTTATCATCCAGTCTAGAGCGAGAATTCACCAGTCGAATAGAAACTGTTCATCCAGTCTAGAGCGAGAATTCACCAATAGAATAGAAACTGTTCATCCAGTCTACAGCGAGAATTCACCAGTCGAAAAGAAACTGTTCATCCAGTCTAGAGCGAGAATTCACCAGTCGAAAAGAAACTGTTCATCCAGTCTAGAGCGAGTATTCACCAGTGGAATAGAAACTGTTCATCCAGTCTAGAGCGAGAATTCACCAGTCAAATAGAAACTGTTCATCCAGTCTAGAGCGAGAATTCACCAGTCGAATAGAATTATAAGAGCGTCTGAAAAGCTGAGGATTGAGTCTCAGCAAGTGAACTTTTTATTTACCTGCATTTTCAAAAAAAATACATCACAGCAAGTTTCTTTTTCCAAACGTAGAGCTTTCGTTTTACAAGGTCCTTCATTAAGTCATCAGGCCCCAGAGGACTCAGATGAGGATCAGTAGTTTCAGGTTTCAATGTACAGCTCTCACACGTATGGCCTCTTGTCCTGTGTTCTGTGCTCTGTACATGTGGAGCCAACTGACGTGTCTTTTCTGCCCATCAGGAATCAAACACGAGTGGCAGGTGAATGGACTTGATGACATTCAGGACCGCACGACTCTGGCCGACAAGCTAGGAGGCAACGTGGTGGTATCACTGGAGGGCAAACCGCTGTGAGCAGAACCAACCAAACCAATGTGCCATCTGGACCCGGACCCACCCAGCACCACTCTGACCCCACCGTTTGCTCTGTATGGCTGACCCTGAAGGAGTAGCATCCTCAGGCTCTGTTTTCTCTGTTTTTCTTTTGTTTGTTTTTCCAAGATGAAGGAGTTCTCATTAACACTATATGCAAATCGCTACCAGTTTTTGCCACATGACTTGTTAACCTGGTAGAAAGCAACACCAAAACTCAGAACCAGCTCCTCTTCCCAGGAAGGTTGTCTGTGTTTTGCCAAAAGTCCACATGAAGGAACGAGGCCGCATGTCGCTGAGCTGAACGCCCAGAAAGGCAGTTCACAGCAGCAAGGCTTTTGCACTCATGAGATTTTTCACAAGATTTTATTTATTTGAACATGTTGTATCTTATCCAGTTTGTCATGCAGATGGAGGCAAAACCCACATTGTTAGACTATGCATTGATGACAATGATGATTATTACCCAGCACCTTTTGTTTATACACTACAAGCTCAGACAGAAAGATGGAGCAGAGTTCTATTTATGTCACGTAGATAGCTGTTACTTCATTCCTGTGTGTGCATATGAACAACACACGTGTTATTCTGTCTGTTTGGTTACCGCCTTAATTTGATTTTGAATGTAAAATCACGACAGCGCGCCACCAAAACTCTTAAGGGATGGGTGGTGCTTGCAGTTAACTTTGAAAAGAACACTAGAAGGAATCAGTTACAGAGATGGATGGCACTGTCCTCTACAAATCTTGTGCTTTTGGAGCCTTAAGTGGAACATTGTTATGAGATCAGAAATGCCACTTTGCAATAAAACTCGGTGGCAGAAGTAGCCTCGTCTGCCTTGTCTCTGTCCCTGTGTACACCAAGCATCACCATGGCAACAGTTACCAGAGATACTCACACCAAGCATCACCGTGGCAACAGTTACCAGAGATACTCACAGCAACCATCACCATGGCAACAATTACCAGAGATACTCACAGCAACCATCACCATGGCAACAATTACCAGAGCTACTCACACCAAGCATACCGAGTCAACAACACCAGAGATACACCAACTGTCACCATGGTAATGAGATCCTCGCCACAATACAAAAAGTCTCATCTGTAAATATGAAACGGGTGGACGTAAAAATACGAAGACATACAAAGACCGATTATTCTGTCAGTTCGTCTTTGATCAGTTACATATTGTTGCCTGTCAACTTGCCTTTGAGATTCTTGTTTTTATTGTCAGTACTAAAATGTAAGAAAAGGAATAATCTTCCTTGGGTGGCGAACTCATCTGCAGCTGAATGACTGGTGGGCTGCTGGACTTTGTGTTGTAGACACAGGCTTTAGGTCAGGACCACCGACTGATGTGAATTCTGTTGGCATGCAGGAGGACTCCTTCCTCGCCTCTCCCCCCCCCCCCCCAGCAGTTTCCCTCTCCTCAGCTCCAGCCCTGACCGGACACTTCTCATCTGACAGCATTCAGTCTTTCTTTTCCTCCAGAGCCTCAAATGTCTGAACCCAGAACAGATTAGAGTTCTGATGGCGTGCAGCTGCTCCTCGAGTCTGCCACAGTAAACTCCTCTCTGATGGGGAAGGAAAACACTCCTGCCGTGGCGTAGCGGTCTATTTCGTTGCCTACCAAACACGGGGATCAGCGGTTCGAATCTCCATGTAACCTCCAGCGTGGTCAGGCGTCCCTACAGACATATAGCTGGCCGTGTCTGCGGGTGGGAAGCCGGATGTGGGTATGTGTCCTGGTCGCTGCAATAGCGCCTCCTCTCGTCGGTCGGGGCGCCTGTTCAGGGGGGAGGAGCAACTGGGGGGAATAGCGTGATCCTCCCACACGCTACGTCCCCCTGGTGAAACTCCTCCCTGTCAGGTGAAAAGAAGTGGCTGGTGACTCCACATGTATGGGAGGAGGCATGTGGTAGTCTGCAGCCCTGCCCGGATCAGCAGAGGGGGTGGAGCAGAGAGCGGGACGGCTCGGAAGAGGGGGGTAATTGGCCAAGTACAACTGGGGAGAAAAAACGGGGGCGGGAATACTGCCACCCTCCCCTCCGCTTTGATGTTGTCATGGTAACTATTGATGTCGTCATGGTAACTGGGAGGAAGTTTACTGTCCGTATCATTGAGACGCTGATGGAGGAGGCTCCATTCCGGCAGCGTTTAATTTTTTTCATCAACAAATATCAAACCTTCGCGCTGTTTGTCACCTCCAGGTATCGACACACATTATCAGCTAGTTGTGTAACCAACTCAACAGGTTAGCAAACCTGACGAGGTTTCAAACGGACTGCGTCTGTGACGTTCTGAGCTTCATGGCATTCAGCCAGAACATCAAAGTCCTCTTAGCAACTTGAACGTACTTTGCTAAATGAAGATAACTTCCGTTGTTCGGGGATGTCTAGACAGCACGCGGGGCATTGTGGGATACGGATGTTTGGGAGGAAGTCTGTCAACTGGCAGCAGGAAAGAGAAGCGTAACCTGAGAATGAACTTTCGTTCAGACACAAGAAGTAGAAACTTTGCAGGTGACTTTGTTTTTATATGAAAAGCTCAAGAACTGTCCGGGACGGCTGTGCTGGCTCACATCCAGAACCTTCATCTCTGAGGCTCCTCATCCACCCCAAAAGGAACGATGTACCCAGACACACCGGGTCCCGGGAACACACCGGGTCCCGGCAGACATTTTGTTCTCCACTGCTATTTCTGGTTCACATGCGGCGCGTGCACACGGTGCAAGCGGTCCGCCTACAGGACACGTGCTGCTGAAACACTTAACGTGGCTTAATGAACCAAAACATGATCAGAGATCTCCAAACTGTTCTCACACGTCATGAACCAAAACACGATCAGAGATCTCCAAACTGTTCTCACACGTCATGAACCAAAACACGATCAGAGATCTCCAGACTGTTCTCACATGTCATGAACCAAAACACGATCAGAGATCTCCAGACTGTTCTCTCACACGTCATGAACCAAAACACGTTAAGAGATCTCCAAACTGTTCTCACATGTCATGAACCAAAACACGATCAGAGATCTCCAAACTGTTCTCTCACACGTCATGAACCAAAACACGATCAGAGATCTCCAAACTGTTCTCACACGTCATGAACCAAAACACGATCAGAGATCTCCAGACTGTTCTCACACGTCATGAACCAAAACATGATCAGAGATCTCCAAACTGTTCTCACATGTCATGAACCAAAACACGATCAGAGATCTCCAAACTGTTCTCTCACACGTCATGAACCAAAACATGATCAGAGATCTCCAAACTGTTCTCACGTCATGAACCAAAACACGATCAGAGATCTCCAAACTGTTCTCTCACACGTCATGAACCAAAACATGATCAGAGATCTCCAAACTGTTCTCTCACACGTCATGAACCAAAACACGATCAGAGATCTCCAAACTGTTCTCACACGTCATGAACCAGAACACGATCAGAGATCTCCAAACTGTTCCAAAACATGATCAGAGATCTCCAAACTGTTCTCACACGTCATGAACCAAAACACGATCAGAGATCTCCAAACTGTTCTCACGTCATGAACCAAAACACGATCAGAGATCTCCAGACTGTTCTCTCACACGTCATGAACCAAAACACGACCAGAGATCTCCAAACTGTTCTCACACGTCATGAACCAAAACACGATCAGAGATCTCCAGACTGTTCTCTCACACGTCATGAACCAAAACACGATCAGAGATCTCCGAACTGTTCTCACACGTCATGAACCAGAACACGATCAGAGATCTCCAAACTGTTCCAAAACATGATCAGAGATCTCCAAACTGTTCTCACACGTCATGAACCAAAACATGATCAGAGATCTCCAAACTGTTCTCACATGTCATGAACCAAAACACGATCAGAGATCTCCAGACTGTTCTCACACGTCATGAACCAAAACATGATCAGAGATCTCCAAACTGTTCTCACACGTCATGAACCAAAACATGATCAGAGATCTCCAAACTGTTCTCACACGTCATGAACCAAAACACGATCAGAGATCTCCAAACTGTTCTCACACGTCATGAACCAAAACATGTTAAGAGATCTCCAAACTGTTCTCACACGTCATGAACCAAAACACGATCAGAGATCTCCAAACTGTTCTCACACGTCATGAACCAAAACACGATCAGAGATCTCCAAACTGTTCTCACACGTCATGAACCAAAACGTGATCAGAGATCTCCAAACTGTTCTCACACGTCATGAACCAAAACATGATCAGAGATCTCCAAACTGTTCTCACACGTCATGAACCAAAACACGATCAGAGATCTCCAGACTGTTCTCTCACACGTCATGAACCAAAACACGATCAGAGATCTCCGAACTGTTCTCACACGTCATGAACCAGAACACGATCAGAGATCTCCAAACTGTTCCAAAACATGATCAGAGATCTCCAAACTGTTCTCACACGTCATGAACCAAAACATGATCAGAGATCTCCAAACTGTTCTCACACGTCATGAACCAAAACATGATCAGAGATCTCCAAACTGTTCTCACACGTCATGAACCAAAACACGATCAGAGATCTCCAAACTGTTCTCACACGTCATGAACCAAAACACGATCAGAGATCTCCAAACTGTTCTCACACGTCATGAACCAAAACACGATCAGAGATCTCCAGACTGTTCTCACACGTCATGAACCAAAACACGATCAGAGATCTCCAGACTGTTCTCACACGTCATGAACCAAAACACGTTAAGAGATCTCCAAACTGTTCTCACACGTCATGAACCAAAACACGATCAGAGATCTCCAAACTGTTCTCACACGTCATGAACCAAAACATGTTAAGAGATCTCCAAACTGTTCTCACACGTCATGAACCAAAACACGATCAGAGATCTCCAAACTGTTCTCACACGTCATGAACCAAAGCACGATCAGAGATCTCCAAACTGTTCTCACACGTCATGAACCAAAACATGATCGGAGATCTCCAAACTGTTCTCACACGTCATGAACCAAAACATGATCAGAGATCTCCAAACTGTTCTCACACGTCATGAACCAAAACACGATCAGAGATCTCCAAACTGTTCTCACATGTCATGAACCAAAACATGATCAGAGATCTCCAAACTGTTCTCTCACACGTCATGAACCAAAACACGATCAGAGATCTCCAGACTGTTCTCTCACACGTCATGAACCAAAACACGACCAGAGATCTCCAAACTGTTCTCACACGTCATGAACCAAAACACGATCAGAGATCTCCAGACTGTTCTCTCACACGTCATGAACCAAAACACGATCAGAGATCTCCAAACTGTTCTCACACGTCATGAACCAAAACACGATCAGAGATCTCCAAACTGTTCCAAACGTCATGAACCAAAACACGATCAGAGATCTCCAGACTGTTCTCACACGTCATGAACCAAAACACGATCAGAGATCTCCAAACTGTTCTCACACGTTCTCACCGCGCGCCAAAACTGGCGGCCCCAGAGTGGGAATGAAATGTTGTACCCCGTGTTTAGTAACCACGGTGGAAAAGGCAGGTGGAGTCACCGATGGAGAATCCACCAGCAAGCGCTGAAAAACATCCCCTAATGCTAAAAAGTTAGCGTGTGTTATCTGCCCGGCTCCCCCTGTCTCGCACGGAACAGTGGCGAAAGACACAGCATCAATTAAACGGCGGTTTGTAACATCAACCAGCGGACCATTAGCACACAGAACATCCGCGCCGATAATAGGAACCGTAATGGCGGCCACTACAAAGTCCCACTCAAAATGGCGCCCGTGGAAGCAAACAGTCACCAACCTTGTGCCAAACGTCGCAATGGACGAATCGTTAGCTGCACTTAACTGTGGGCCGCTGCCTTCGGCCGACCTGTCTGTCTTAGCAGGAGGGAGTAGGCTCTTTTGTGAGCCTGAGTCCACCAGAAACCGTCTTCCTGACATCGTGTCCTTAATGAAGAACAGCTCACTACGTCCGCCAGCGCCCACAGCTGCTACTGAGCGCTGTCCTGGAGTTTCCCGCCGCCTCCAACGTGCACGGAGGGACGCAGCGCCTCGCCTTGCCGCCGAACCGCTGGTGGAAGAAACAGAGGCCTCTCCCGCGCCGTCTCCGGGCAGTCACTTCAGCCACCACTGCTGGGTCCGCGTCCTCCGACGCCGGCTGCAGAGGCTCCGATGCCACACTCTGCACAGAGAACCGTCTGGTAGCCAGCAGGACCCGATCGGCCTCCTCAGCCAAACCTCGGCAGTCACCAGCGGCCAGACACGGGGAGTTAGCCAAAGCCGCGCGCACAGGAGACGGGAGCTGGCGCAGGAAAACGTGCGGGAAAAGGAACCCACCTTCGTCTGAGCCTAGCAGCGACAGCATATTGTCCATGAGATCCACAGCCGTCCCGTCGCCCAAACCGGATAGGGAAACACACAGGGGTGTGTCTTGCCATCCTTACTGGAGCGCTGAGAAAGGACTGCCTCCACCCCAATCTCAGAGGCGTCCACTTCTACAACGAACTGCTTGGTTGGGTCTGGCTGGATGAGGATAGGAGCTGTGGTGAAACGGTGCTTGAGGGCTTGGAAAGCTGCCTCTGCTACAGGGGTCCACAGGAACGGTCTGGAGGTGGAGGTAAGAGCGGTTAGTGGGGCCGCAACGCGGCTGTAGTTGCGGATGAACCGTCTGTAGAAGTTGGCAACCCCGAGGAACCTCTGAAGCTGCTTACGGCTGGTCAGGCTTGGCCACTCAAGAACCGCTTTGACCTTGGCGGGGTCCATTCTCACCTGCCCATCGGCCACGATGTCGCCCAGGAAGGTGACTGAAGGGGCATGGAATTCGCACTTCTCTGCTTTTACGAAAAGGCGGTTCTCCAGAAGCCGTTGAAGGACTTGGCGGACGTGCATGACATGCTCTGACAGGTCTCTGGAAAAAATCAGGATATCATCCAGGTAAACAAAAACGAAACGATCCAACATGTCACGTAGGACGTCATTGACCAGACTGGAGGCAGCTGGGGCATTAGTGAGACCAAACGGCATCACCAGATATTCAAAATGCCCCAGGGGGGTGTTGAAGGCAGTCTTCCATTCATCTCCGTCTCGAACCCGGACCAGGGGGTAAGCATTGCGGAGGTCTAGTTTAGTGAACACTGTGGCTCCCTGGAGAGAATCAAAAGCGGAAGTCATGAGGGGCAGAGGGTACTTATTCTTGACTGTGATGTTATTGAGGTCTCTATAGTCAATACACGGCCGGAGGGTCTTGTCCTTCTTGGCCACATAAAAGAACCCCGCACCAAGGGGTGATGATGACGGGCGAATAAGACCAGCAGCCAAGGAGTCCTTGATGTACCTCTCCATGGACTCCCGCTCAGGCTTGGAGAGGCTATATAGGCGGCTGCTGGGGAGGGGAGCGTCCGGCAGCAGGTCAATAGCACAATCATAGGGGCGATGAGGAGGCAGGGAGAGAGAGCTTGCTGCTTGTTGAACACGGCTTGGAGGTCATGGTACTCTGGAGGCACCAGTGACAGGTCAGAGGTCTCAGAGCTTGACACCTGACTGGGGACAGACTGAGGCAGAGCAGACTGGAGGCAGATGGCATGACAGACGGGACTCCAACTTGAAACTCTGGCCGATGACCAATCAATATGGGGACTATGCTTAACCAGCCAGGGATGACCAAGTATAATGGGAACAAATGGAGAATTGATAACGAAAAAACTTAACTCCTCTTGATGGTTTCCTGACAACAGGAGGCGCACAGGCTCGGTCTTAGAGGTTATCTGGGCCAGGAGACGTCCATCCAGGGCATTAGCTTCAAGAGGCTGGTCCAGACTCACAGTGGCAAGACCTAGCTGCTTCACAACACTTGCATCCAAAAAGCTTTCATCAGCTCCAGAGTCAATTAAAGCCAAAAGTTTAGTGGACTGGCCTTTAAAACTGATGGTAGCTTGCAACTGGGTACGTGGACAAGGAGACAGGGGGCAGACAGTTGGGCTCACGAGGATCCTCCCCCTCCCTCGTGAGCCTGCTAGTTTGACGGAACGGTGAGGGCAGGAGGCGAGAAAGTGACCAGGCTGACCACAATACAAGCAGCTGTTCTCGGTGATGCGGCGTTGACGCTCCTCCGGGTTGAGCCAGAAGCGGCCGAGTTGCATCGGCTCCGAAGCTGGGGAAGAATCACGCCTCGGGCTTTCTCGGAGGACGGCAACCTCAGTCGAGCGAGCTCGGCCCCAAGAGTTTGGAGGTGTGGCCCGTGGTAAGTTGTTGTGCCCAGGAAAGCGGCGTGTCCTCTCTCGCCTCCGCTCCCGGAGACGGTTGTCCACACGAATGGCCAGGGTAACCAATTCCTCCAACCCTCCAGGCTCGGGGTAGGAAACCAATTCGTCCTTTATGGATTCGCTTAGCCCGTTGGAAAAGCCGGCCTGGAGGGACTCGTTGTTCCATCCGCTCTCCGCTGATAGCGTACGGAACTCAACTGAGTAGTCAGCGACGCTGCGGGACCCCTGGCGGAGAGAGATCAGTCTTTTTGACGCATCCTTTCCCCGCACGGGATGATCAAAAACCTGGCGAAAGGCAGTGGTGAACTCAGCGTAGGATGAGGAAGTGGAGGCCCGCATTTCCCCCACCGCTGTAGCCCAATCCAGGGCGCTTCCCCGGAGAAGACCCATGATGTAAGTGACTTTGGCTCCATCTGTGGAATATGACTGGGGCTGCTGGTTAAACACAATCTCACACTGCATCAAAAAAGGGCGACAAAATCCAAAATCTGCATCATACTTATCGGGCGGGGCAACCCATGGTTCCTTAGCCGAAGTTGATGGCGCTGGGGGTGGCAAAGCTGGAGGGGCGGATCCCGGGCTAGCGGAGGCACTAAGTTGGGTCTGGATTCCGGAGATCTTTGAGCCGAGCCCACGGAGGGCGTCAGCCATCTCCTGTAGCATCTGGCTGTGCTGGCCGAGGACCGATTCCTGGTTGGCTACAGCCTGGCAGAGCGTGGCCAGGTCTGTGGTGGAATGGTCTGCTGGGTCCATAGTGGTTGGAACGTACTGTCACGTATCGGGAAGGAACCCAAAAGCAGACGGGACAACCAGGTAAGGGAAGAATCCAGTCTTTACTGAAGTGACCGATCTCAGGGGTAGAGCAGGAGGTGGCTCTGTGGCAGGTAGGCAGTCAGGCAGAAGTCCATGAATGGCAACATTCCAGCGAAGACTGGTCCATAGTGGAGGCCTTTTAAGGGTGAGGGCGATTGCTGGGGTGAAGGGGGGGTCAGCAGGTGTCAGCTGGTGTAGCAGGTGTCAGCTGGTGTAGCAGGTGTCAGCTGGCATAGCAGGTGTCAGCTGGTGTAGCAGGTGTCAAGGGCGATCGCTTTGATGTCAAGGGCGAGAGGCTGTGACAAACTTAGAGGCCTGCTTGGCTACTGTGAAAAACTGGATGTCACTTAACTTTCTGCTTTTAAATTCAGATAAAACCGAGATGCTGGTCATTGGCCCTGCTAGACACAGACACCAATTTGATCAAGTAACGATAACAATCGACAACTCTGTGGTTTCACAAAGTGTGGCAGCCAAAAATCTTGGTGTTACGTTTGATCCCAGCCTTTCCTTTGATAAGCACATTAAAGAAATCACCAAGACTGCCTTTTTTAACTTACGTAACAAAGCTAAAATTCGGTCTTTTCTCTCCATGGCTGACGCAGAGACTCTAATACATGCATGTGTTTCATCCAGACTTGATTACTGTAATGTTCTGTTCTCAGGTCTGCCACGTTCTAGTACTACAAGTCTTCAGATGGTTCAGAATGCTGCTGCTAGAATCCTAACTAAAACTAGGAAATTTGACCATATTACACCAATTCTTGCCTCCCTTCACTGGCTTCCTATCCATGTTAGATCAGAATACAAGGTGCTTCTGCTGATTTATAAAATCCTAAATGGGCTTGCTCCATCCTACCTGTCTGATCTCCTTAAACCTCACATGCCATCTCAAGCTCTTCCTTCTCAAAATACAGGGCTCCTGTGTGACCCAAAGTTAAAAAGAGGTCAGCTGGTGGCAGCAGGGCCTTTTCCTATCGGGCTCCATTGTTGTGGAATAACCTGCCTGCTGCCATCAGACAATCGGAGTCTGTTGAGTCCTTTAAATCCAAACTTAAAACTCATCTTTTTGCCTTAGTTTACAATTAGTTGCCTTTAAGTTGAGTGCTTCACAACCTGTACTGGATGGTGGGTTGGTTTTCTGTCTCAATGAATTTACCAACCACTGTTCTGCCGACGAGATTATCGAGTATAGATTATCGAGTATAGATTATGACGAATTGATGACTTAATTGATTATGGTTAATGACTACTGCAACCTGTTCTCTTCTCTAACATGTCTTTTCTCTCTCTCTGAATGATGTCTTCTCCTTTCTCCTTTTCTGTGTGTGAATGGCGTCATGTGAGTCTCTCCTGCATGCATGTGCAGTCGGTTCTCCTCCCAGGTCTCCGTGGTGATGGTGGCCGCCATTAGGATGCTGCCTGCCCTTCCACTGCTCACATAAGTTTTTCTCTTATTACATGATGATGCTGGTTGCGTGGCTTGGGTCCTGGACTGCTCCGTTGGCACGTGGACACTGCTTGGCATCCTGTGCATCATGTTCTTCATAAATGTGATGTCCATTATAATTCTGTTACCCTCTTTCAATGTTGTATTATGTAAATTGCGTGAACACAACATCCATTGCACGCTGTCCGTCTTGGGAGAGAGATCCTCCTCTGTTGCTCTTGTAACCAGGTTAAAATTAATGTTTTTATTTTATTTTGTTTGAGTATGAAGTATCACCAAATCCTGTCTGTGTGCTGTTATTTGTGTTTACTACGTTTTATTTTATGTCATTATTTATTTTTATGTATGTTTTACAACGACCGTCATATACTTGTACTGTCTCTTTAAGAGATTCATGTTTTGTTTACGGTTGGTCTGTCCAGCTGTCAGCTCGCGCTGGCTGTAGAGCTGAGAGGTGCCTGTCATGGAGCCGCGTCACGAGACAGACAGCATGGTGTTTCTTTTTCTTTCCTGTGATTTCGTACAGAAAATAAATGGCGAGGTGGGCCGAATAGAGTCCTGTGTGTCCCCCCCCCCTTCCTTGATCATGGTGATGATGATGATGATGAGAGACTGAGGGCCCCCCACAACACCTGCCCCCCCCCAACACCTGGGGCCCCACCCAACACCTGGGGCCCCACCCAACTAGAACCCAGCGCAGAGCTGCTGATGAGCGTGACGGGCGTGCAGCATGCTGACCAGCGCAGGACTGCCCCGTTACACCTCCGCGGGGTTCTTCCTGTTGCTCCTCCCTGTTAAAGGGGTATGTTAGGGAGGTGTTCCTCATCCGATTCGAGGGTCTCAGGACAGGATGTTGTGTTGCTATTAAGCCCACTGAGGCACATTTGTGACTTGTGATATTGGGCTGTACAAATAAAATGGATTTGATTTGATTTGATTCTTCTTCTTCTTCTTCGGAGTAACGACACGTGATCACAGGCTGGATCACAAGCGGCGAGCAGCACGCGGCTGGAGACGCGTGCCACGCGCGGGTGTAAACGGCACCGTGTGTCGCTGTCCACTTCCGGTCCGAGCGCCCACAGCGCGTTTTCACCCCAAGTGTAAACGGGGTCTCGGTGTGTCCATGTGTAATTACATGTGTATGGGAACCCGGACGCAGCTCCAGCTCGGCGGGCTCCTCCTCCTCCTCCTCCTCCTCCTCCTCCGCGCTCCGTCACAGTCTATGTGTTTCAGCGTGTGTAACCGGACGCAGCTCCAGCTCGGCGGGCTCCTCCTCCTCCTCCTCCGGGGTCCGGCACGTCACTCCTCTTCCCCGGGTCGGTCTCCGTACTCCACCCGTGTAGCAGCAGCCATGATGGTAGGTGTTATCCCGTCCTCTCCTCTCCTCTCCTCTCCTCTCCTGGCTTCTGGGTTTTTACTCTAATTCAGTTGAACGAAGACGTTTCTCCCCCCCCCCCCCAAAGAGAGGTTTTGTCCTTCTGTTCTCCTCATGCTGGTTTTTTGTTCCCATTCAGCAGGAAGGGCTGGACGACGGACCCGACTTCCTCTCCGAGGAGGACCGGGGAGTAAGTTGTTGTTTTTTAATCGTCTCTCATGTTTCCCTGTGCTTCTCCTCCCCTGTCTGGACGGACTTCTGCTAGACCATGCTCAAGTAGTGGCTCGGTAGATGGGTCCATGTCCAGCCGCAGACAGACCCTGTGCCTAGCTTGTTAGCTCATATTTCCTCGCTAGTTAGCTTAGCTTATCTACCGTGAATTAGCAGACCTGGATCCGAGCCATGTAACTGACGGTCTTATTAGTCAGTACTACTAACACTCCCCGGCTGCCTGGCAGCTTTGGGGTACATGTTGGTGAGCCAAGTACAGAGCAGTAAACCTGCACACACCATGCAGGCTAGCAGGAGGACTGGATGCACACACCATGTAGGCTAGCAGGAGGACTGGATGCACACACCATGCAGGCTAGCAGGAGGACTGGATGCACACACCATGCAGGCTAGCAGGAGGACTGGATGCACACACCATGTAGGCTAGCAGGAGGACTGGATGCACACACCATGTAGGCTAGCAGGAGGACTGGATGCACACACCATGCAGGCTAGCAGGAGGACTGGATGCACACAGCATGCAGGCTAGCAGGAGGACTGGATGCACACACCATGCAGGCTAGCAGGAGGACTGGATGCACACACCATGCAGGCTAGCAGGAGGACTGGATGCACACACCATGTAGGCTAGCAGGAGGACTGGATGCACACACCATGTAGGCTAGCAGGAGGACTGGATGCACACACCATGCAGGCTAGCAGGAGGACTGGATGCACACAGCATGCAGGCTAGCAGGAGGACTGGATGCACACACCATGCAGGCTAGCAGGAGGACTGGATGCACACAGCATGCAGGCTAGCAGGAGGACTGGATGCACACAGCATGCAGGCTAGCAGGAGGACTGGATGCACACACCATGCAGGCTAGCAGGAGGACTGGATGCACACACCATGTAGGCTAGCAGGAGGACTGGATGCACACACCATGCAGGCTAGCAGGAGGACTGGATGCACACACCATGCAGGCTAGCAGCAGGACTGGATGCACACACCATGTAGGCTAGCAGGAGGACTGGATGGACACACCATGCAGGCTAGCAGGAGGACTGGATGCACACACCATGCAGGCTAGCAGGAGGACTGGATGCACACACCATGCAGGCTAGCAGGAGGACTGGATGCACACACCATGCAGGCTAGCAGGAGGACTGGATGCACACACCATGTAGGCTAGCAGGAGGACTGGATGCACACACCATGTAGGCTAGCAGGAGGACTGGATGCACACACCATGTAGGCTAGCAGGAGGACTGGATGCACACACCATGGAGGCTAGCAGGAGGACTGGATGGACACACCATGCAGGCTAGCAGGAGGACTGGATGCACACACCATGCAGACTAGCAGGAGGACTGGATGGACACACCATGCAGGCTAGCAGGAGGACTGGATGCACACAGCATGCAGGCTAGCAGGAGGACTGGATGCACACACCATGTAGGCTAGCAGGAGGACTGGATGGACACACCATGCAGGCTAGCAGGAGGACTGGATGCACACACCATGCAGGCTAGCAGGAGAACTGGATGCACACACCATGCAGGCTAGCAGGAGGACTGGATGGAGTCGGCGCTGAGCTGCAAACTGCAGTGAGGCTCTTTGTTTTGTACAGACTCACATGGAAATGGGAACTTCACCCTCATTTTGGCTCGTCTTACCTGTGTGCCATTCAGTCCAGGCTTAAACCAGATTTGCCTGCTTGTTATGCTGGTTGGTAAATCATCCACTGGGCTGTCACATGCCTGTCATTTACATAATGGACTTAATGTCTGCACTTGTCTGTGCCGTACACTTTGTCTGTTACTGCACTATATTGTATGCACTGTAATGTGGCAGCCTTGATGTCCGAGACACATTCCCTAGAGACAAAGTAATCTTGAATACACACATATCGTACATACATAGAAACAGCAGAGGGAATCCAGGAGACCCGCTCAGTAGAGCTGTTCTCTGTCTGTTAGCCAAATGTTTATCATTAAAGACGATGAACGACTCCGAGCATAGGACACAAACACACAGGACATGTCTGGAAATGTTTGCCTCTGCTTTGGCCTGGTCCGTTCATGCAGGGGTCCTCTCACTCTTTCTGTCCCTCTCTCATGCTCTGCCTCTGCTGTTTGCAGCTGTAGGAAGTGGCTAGTGAGCAGGTCGAAGTTAAAAGGCTGTAAGTTCATGGGGAGTTATTAAAAGGATTACCAAGATCATGGTTCTGGTCAAAGTAATTGGTCAGGCTGACTTCATGTGACATGACTCACATGGTTTGCATTTTATTATTCCACTAAGCAGGAATCCTAGTGCTTGGGGAGGTTGATAGACCTGCTAGATTTCAGTTCTGGGTGGAGCAGATGTAGAATGAGCATAGCATGAAAATGTAGTGGCATCATTCTCTGTTTCTAATGGCACAGCATTGTCATGCAGGCTGACAGGATAGATACCATGATGGATACCAGACTAATCCAGATGCTGACACTAGCCTGGAAAACATGGGGTGCATCATGTGTACCAGTAACCGCTGGGAGAGTTTCTTTTAGTTACTTTCATAATAATGTAGTAATGCATAAGAAGAAAAAAAATGTTATTCTATGTTTGCGAAGCTTGTCAACACTAGTAGTCGCCATCACTCCATTCTAAACATTTTGTTTGCTGGTAAACTGTTCAACGTGGATTTGTAGATTTACTGCTCAGATACTGTGTTCTGTGTGTTATATTTCCTGTTTGCAGCCCAGGGCAGTGAATGTGGACCTGCAGACTGATGCCACCCTGCAAGTGGACATCTCGGACGCCCTGAGTGAGAGAGACAAGGTCAAGTTCACAGTTCACACCAAGGTAAGCTGTCTCTGTGTAGATCAGTGCACCGGGGATGGGTGGGGTGGGGTAGTTCACCGATAAAATTCAAACCTATGGACTTGTGTAATTCCTTTGCACTGTCTCTCCGATGTATAGAGTGTGTTTTTCCGTTTTCCAGTATTTTGTGTTATTATGTAGATTAGTTGCTTCCCTGATGGTCTGCTTCTGCAGAAGAAACCAAGCCAGTCATCAGACTTCAGTAAGCGCAAGTGTAGATGTGTGGTGAATGTGGATGTAAGCTGGTTTATCACCGCTCCGTCGTAAACACACACACAGAGGTTGTGGCTTTCATGAGTTCCTTTTGAGATTGTGGCTCTAAATGCTTGCAAAGTAAGGCCAGAATCTGTCTGTGACATGACAAAGCACAGAGAGCACGGTGACTGTGACAGTCTCTAGACAGCTTTAAACCTCGTCAGACTTCCACTAGCTAACACCAACACATATACACACTCTTTTATACCATCTGCCATCTTCCTCCTAAACTCCATGAGGAAAAGGTAGTTATTTGCAGAATGTTTTAAATTGTTGTTGTTGTTTTTTTTATTGACTGAGTATTGTCTGTGATGGCCTGGCAGCCTGTCCAGGGTGTCTTCCCGCCTGCCACCCAGTGACTGCTGGGATAGGCTCCAGCATCCCCACAAGCCTGAGAGCAGGATAAGCGGTTTGGATAATGGATGGATAGATGACTGAGTATTTTACTCTGTATTTATGTTTTCCGGTCTTAGTGTATTTACTGGTGACAGGCATGGGTGCAAGTCCATGTGCATCCAGCGCTTCACCTGTGTCCCGTCCATAGGGTTAATGGTTGTGTCAGGAAGGACATCCAACATAACATTTTGCCGAATCAGTATGTGGATTGACAAGATCATACGGGATCAGTTGAGGTTCCATACGGGATCAGCTGAGGTCCGGGTTAAGAACGGCCACCATTGGTGCTGTGCCCTCACAGGGTATTGATGGAAACTGTAAAACCTGCTGTGGCGACCCCTGAGAAACAGGGAACAAGCTGAAAGAAGAAGAAGGTCTTAGTGTTGTATTTCTGTGCCCCTTTTTGTATGTGTCTAAATGTTTGCATCCCACTGCTGCATAACAGTTACCTCACCGGGGACAAATAAAGTTACTGGTTTATTGATTGATTGATTGATTGATTGATTGATTGATTGATTGATTGATTGATTGATTGATTGATTAACCTGTCAAGAATCTCTGCAGCCATGTTCAGAGTCCTGTATAGATGATGATGTCATGTCTCTAGAGAGCTGGTGACTGGAGGTGAGCTTGTATTGAATGTGATGGCCTCAACATGATTCCTGCTGATCAGGTCATGTCGTGCTGATCAGGTCATGTCGTGCCGTGTAAGCCTCGTGCCACACTGCAGAGGGAAGCATCGTGAAGGGCCAAAATTTTGCCGGCATTTTATTTCAGTATCCATATTAACTCGGTGTTAAAAGATCTTGCACGAGATGCACTCGGTGTGTGGCACACCGTGGAAGTGAATCACTGATTTGGCATTAAATCTTTCTTGAGTTTGCGCTTGAAACATCCAATAGAAAACATACAAAATATACATTTTTTTAGACAACATGTTGGCAGCATGTCTCACAACAGGAAGTCGTTAATATCATTTGAAAGCGTCATTCACGGTTTATAATTGTGGTTTAATTTTGTGTCATAAAATGGGACCGTTGCTGCCTTTGTTATGCCCAGTAGCAGTGCGATGGAGAGACTTGACCATCGATGCCAACACTGAGAGAGAATTCTATCGGCTACAAGACCATTTGACGTTGTTTTAGATGGATATTTGTTCAGCTGTTGGACAGCAGCCTTGTGTTTACACCAGTGAAGAAACATACGTAGCCTGTATCTTTAGCCCTAGTATGAAGCCTACATTACTGTTACACCACCATGAAGAAACATAGCCTGTATCTTTAGCACTGGTGTGAGGCCTACGTTACTGTTACACCACTATGAAGAAACATAGCCTGTATCTTTAGCACTGGCATGAAGCCTACGTTACTGTTACACCACCATGAAGAAACATAGCCTGTATCTTTAGCACTGGTATGAGGCCTAAGTTACTGTTACATGATCATGAAGAAACATAGCCTGTATCTTTAGCACTGGTATGAGGCCTACGTAACTGTTACACCACCATGAAGAAACATAGCCTGTATCTTTAGCACTGGTATGAGGCCTACGTTAATGTTACACCACCATGAAGAAACATAGCCTGTATCTTTAGCGCTGGTATGAAGCCTACATTACTGTTACACCACCATGAAGAAACATAGCCTGTATCTTTAGCACTGGTATGAAGCCTACGTCACTGTTACATGATCATGAAGAAACATAGCCTGTATCTTTAGCCCTAGTATGAAGCCTACGTTACTGTTACACCACCATGAAGAAACATAGCCTGTATCTTTAGCACTGGCATGAAGCCTACGTTACTGTTACACCACCATGAAGAAACATAGCCTGTATCTTTAGCACTGGTATGAGGCCTAAGTTACTGTTACATGATCATGAAGAAACATAGCCTGTATCTTTAGCACTGGTATGAGGCCTAAGTTACTGTTACATGATCATGAAGAAACATAGCCTGTATCTTTAACAGTAGTATGAAGCCTACGTTACTGTTACACCACCATGAAGAAACATAGCCTGTATCTTTAGCACTGGTATGAGGCCTAAGTCACTGTTACATGATCATGAAGAAACATAGCCTGTATCTTTAGCCCTAGTATGAAGCCTACGTTACTGTTACACCACCATGAAGAAACATAGCCTGTATCTATAGCACTGGTATGAAGCCTACGTTACTGTTACACCACCATGAAGAAACATAGCCTGTATCTTTAGCACTGGTATGAAGCCTACGCTACTGTTACACCACCATGAAGAAACATAGCCTGTATCTTCAGCGCTGGTATGAAGCCTACGTTACTGTTACACCACCATGAAGAAACATAGCCTGTATCTTTAGCGCTGGTATGAGGCCTATGTTACTGTTACACCACCATGAAGAAACATAGCCTGTATCTTTAGCCCTAGTATGAAGCCTACGTTACTGTTACACCACCATGAAGAAACATAGCCTGTATCTTTAGCACTGGCATGAAGCCTACGTTACTGTTACACCACCATGAAGAAACATAGCCTGTATCTTTAGCACTGGTATGAAGCCTACATTACTGTTACACCACCATGAAGAAACATAGCCTGTATCTTTAGCGCTGGTATGAGGCCTACGTTACTGTTACACCACCATGAAGAAACATAGCCTGTATCTTTAGCACTGGCATGAAGCCTACGTTACTGTTACACCACCATGAAGAAACATAGCCTGTATCTTAAGCGCTGGTATGAGGCCTACGTTACTGTTACACCACCATGAAGAAACATAGCCTGTATCTTTAGCACTGACATGAAGCCTACGTTAATGTTACATCACCATGAAGAAACATAGCCTGTATCTTTAGCACTGGTATGAAGCCTACATTACTGTTACACCACCATGAAGAAACATAGCCTGTATCTTTAGCACTGGTATGAAGCCTACGTAACTGTTACACCACCATGAAGAAACATAGCCTGTATCTTTAACAGTAGTATGAAGCCTACGTTACTGTTACACCACCATGAAGAAACATAGCCTGTATCTTTAGCCCTAGTATGAAGCCTACGTTACTGTTACACCACCATGAAGAAACATAGCCTGTATCTTTAGCACTGGTGTGAGGCCTACGTTACTGTTACACAACCATGAAGAAACATAGCCTGTATCTTTAGCACTGGCATGAAGCCTACGTTACTGTTACACCACCATGAAGAAACATAGCCTGTATCTTTAGCCCTAGTATGAAGCCTACATTACTGTTACACCACCATGAAGAAACATAGCCTGTATCTTTAGCCCTAGTATGAAGCCTACGTTACTGTTACACCACCATGAAGAAACATAGCCTGTATCTTTAGCACTGGCATGAAGCCTACGTTACTGTTACACCACCATGAAGAAACATAGCCTGTATCTTTAGCACTGGTATGAAGCCTACGTTACTGTTACACCACCATGAAGAAACATAGCCTGTATCTTTAGCGCTGGTATGAGGCCTACGTTACTGTTACACCACCATGAAGAAACATAGCCTGTATCTTTAGCGCTGGCACGAACCCTACGTTACTGTTACACCACCATGAAGAAACATAGCCTGTATCTTTAGCGCTGGTATGAGGCCTACGTTACTGTTACACCACCATGAAGAAACATAGCCTGTATCTTTAGCACTGGCATGAAGCCTACGTTAATGTTACATCACCATGAAGAAACATAGCCTGTATCTTTAGCGCTGGTATGAAGCCTACATTACTGTTACACCACCATGAAGAAACATAGCCTGTATCTTTAGCACTGGTATGAAGCCTACGTAACTGTTACACCACCATGAAGAAACATAGCCTGTATCTTTAACAGTAGTATGAAGCCTACGTTACTGTTACACCACCATGAAGAAACATAGCCTGTATCTTTAGCGCTGGTATGAAGCCTACATTACTGTTACACCACCATGAAGAAACATAGCCTGTATCTTTAGCACTGGTATGAACCCTACGTAACTGTTACACCACCATGAAGAAACATAGCCTGTATCTTTAACAGTAGTATGAAGCCTACGTTACTGTTACACCACTATGAAGAAACATAGCCTGTATCTTTAGCACTGGCATGAAGCCTACGTTGCTGTTACACAACCATGAAGAAACATAGCCTGTATCTTTAGCACTGGTATGAGGCCTACGTTAATGTTACACCACCATGAAGAAACATAGCCTGTATCTTTAGCGCTGGTATGAAGCCTACATTACTGTTACACCACCATGAAGAAACATAGCCTGTATCTTTAGCACTGGTATGAAGCCTACGTTACTGTTACATGATCATGAAGAAACATAGCCTGTATCTTTAGCACTGGTATGAAGCCTACGTTACTGTTACACCACCATGAAGAAACATAGCCTGTATCTTTAGCGCTGGTATGAGGCCTAAGTTACTGTTACATGATCATGAAGAAACATAGCCTGTATCTTTAGCACTGGTATGAGGCCTACGTAACTGTTACACCACCATGAAGAAACATAGCCTGTATCTTTAGCACTGGTATGAGGCCTACGTTAATGTTACACCACCATGAAGAAACATAGCCTGTATCTTTAGCGCTGGTATGAGGCCTACATTACTGTTACACCACCATGAAGAAACATAGCCTGTATCTTTAGCACTGGTATGAAGCCTACGTCACTGTTACATGATCATGAAGAAACATAGCCTGTATCTTTAGCACTGGTATGAAGCCTACGTAACTGTTACACCACCATGAAGAAACATAGCCTGTATCTTTAGCACTGGTATGAAGCCTACATTACTGTTACACCACCATGAAGAAACATAGCCTGTATCTTTAGCACTGGTATGAGGCCTGAGTTACTGTTACATGATCATGAAGAAACATAGCCTGTATCTTTAACAGTAGTATGAAGCCTACGTTACTGTTACACCACCATGAAGAAACATAGCCTGTATCTTTAGCACTGGTATGAAGCCTACATTACTGTTACACCACCATGAAGAAACATAGCCTGTATCTTTAGCACTGGTATGAGACCTATGTTACTGTTACACCACCATGATGAAACATAGCCTGTATCTTTAGCACTGGTATGAAGCCTACGTTACTGTTACACCACCATGAAGAAACATAGCCTGTATCTTTAGTACTGGTGTGTGGCCTACGTTACTGTTACACCACCATGAAGAAACATAGCCTGTATCTTTAGTACTGGCATGAAGCCTAAGTTACTGTTACACCACCATGAAGAAACATAGCCTGTATCTTTAGCACTGGCATGAAGCCTACGTTACTGTTACACCACCATGAAGAAACATAGCCTGTATCTTTAGCCCTAGTATGAAGCCTACATTACTGTTACACCACCATGAAGAAACATAGCCTGTATCTTTAGCACTGGCATGAAGCCTATGTTACTGTTACACCACCATGAAGAAACATAGCCTGTATCTTTAGCCCTAGTATGAAGCCTACGTTACTGTTACACCACCATGAAGAAACATAGCCTGTATCTTTAGCACTGGCATGAAGCCTACGTTACTGTTACACCACCATGAAGAAACATAGCCTGTATCTTTAGCACTGGTATGAAGCCTACGTTACTGTTACACCACCATGAAGAAACATAGCCTGTATCTTTAGCGCTGGTATGAGGCCTACGTTACTGTTACACCACCATGAAGAAACATAGCCTGTATCTTTAGCACTGGCATGAAGCCTACGTTACTGTTACACCACCATGAAGAAACATAGCCTGTATCTTTAGCGCTGGTATGAGGCCTACGTTACTGTTACACCACCATGAAGAAACATAGCCTGTATCTTTAGCACTGGTATGAAGCCTACGTAACTGTTACACCACCATGTAGAAACATAGCCTGTATCTTTAGCACTGGTATGGGGCCTAAGTTACTGTTACATGATCATGAAGAAACATAGCCTGTATCTTTAACAGTAGTATGAAGCCTACGTTACTGTTACACCACCATGAAGAAACATAGCCTGTATCTTTAGCACTGGTATGAGGCCTAAGTCACTGTTACATGATCATGAAGACACATAGCCTGTATCTTTAGCCCTAGTATGAAGCCTACGTTACTGTTACACCACCATGAAGATACATAGCCTGTATCTATAGCACTGGTATGAAGCCTACGTTACTGTTACACCACCATGAAGAAACATAGCCTGTATCTTTATCGCTGGTATGAGGCCTATGTTACTGTTACACCACCATGAAGAAACATAGCCTGTATCTTCAGCACTGGTATGAAGCCTACGTTACTGTTACACCACCATGAAGAAACATAGCCTGTATCTTTAACAGTAGTATGAAGCCTACGTTACTGTTACACCACTATGAAGAAACATAGCCTGTATCTTTAGCACTGGCATGAAGCCTACGTTGCTGTTACACAACCATGAAGAAACATAGCCTGTATCTTTAGCACTGGTATGAGGCCTACGTTAATGTTACACCACCATGAAGAAACACAGCCTGTATCTTTAGCCCTAGTATGAAGCCTACGTTACTGTTACACCACCATGAAGAAACATAGGAGGATGACCTCGTCAACATAGACCTTTTTAATTAACCAGTGACCACTCAGAGGAGGATGACCTCGTCAGCATAGACCTTTCTAATTAACCAGTCACCACTCAGAGCAGGATGACCTCGTCAGCATAGACCTTTCTAATTAACCAGTCACCACTCAGAGCAGGATGACCTCGTCAACATAGACCTTTCTAATTAACCAGTGACCACTCAGAGGAGGATGACCTCGTCAGCATAGACCTTTCTAATTAACCAGTCACCACTTAGAGCAGGATGACCTCGTCAGCATAGACCTTTCTAATTAACCAGTCACCACTCAGAGCAGGATGACCTCGTCAACATAGACCTTTCTAATTAACCAGTCACCACTCAGAGGAGGATGACCTCGTCAGCATAGACCTTTCTAATTAACCAGTCACCACTCAGAGCAGGATGACCTCGTCAGCATAGACCTTTCTAATTAACCAGTCACCACTCAGAGCAGGATGACCTCGTCAACATAGACCTTTCTAATTAACCAGTGACCACTCAGAGCAGGATGACCTCGTCAGCATAGACCTTTCTAATTAACCAGTCACCACTTAGAGCAGGATGACCTCGTCAGCATAGACCTTTCTAATTAACCAGTCACCACTCAGAGCAGGATGACCTCGTCAACATAGACCTTTCTAATTAACCAGTCACCACTCAGAGGAGGATGACCTCGTCAACATAGACCTTTCTAATTAACCAGTCACCACTCAGAGCAGGATGACCTCGTCAGCATAGACCTTTCTAATTAACCAGTCACCACTCAGAGCAGGATGACCTCGTCAACATAGACCTTTCTAATTAACCAGTCACCACTCAGAGCAGGATGACCTCGTCAACATAGACCTTTCTAATTAACCAGTCACCACTCAGAGGAGGATGACCTCGTCAGCATAGACCTTTCTAATTAACCAGTCACCACTCAGAGGAGGGTGACCTCGTCAGCATAGACCTTTCTAATTAACCAGTCACCACTCAGAGCAGGATGACCTCGTCAGCATAGACCTTTCTAATTAACCAGTCACCACTCAGAGCAGGATGACCTCGTCAGCATAGACCTTTCTAATTAACCAGTCACCACTCAGAGCAGGATGACCTCGTCAACATAGACCTTTCTAATTAACCAGTCACCACTTAGAGCAGGATGACCTCGTCAGCATAGACCTTTCTAATTAACCAGTCACCACTCAGAGCAGGATGACCTCGTCAACATAGACCTTTCTAATTAACCAGTCACCACTCAGAGGAGGATGACCTCGTCAACATAGACCTTTCTAATTAACCAGTAACCACTCAGAGGAGGATGACCTCGTCAGCATAGACCTTTCTAATTAACCAGTCACCACTCAGAGCAGGATGACCTCGTCAGCATAGACCTTTCTAATTAACCAGTCACCACTCAGAGCAGGATGACCTCGTCAACATAGACCTTTCTAATTAACCAGTCACCACTCAGAGGAGGATGACCTCGTCAGCATAGACCTTTCTAATTAACCAGTCACCACTCAGAGGAGGGTGACCTCGTCAGCATAGACCTTTCTAATTAACCAGTCACCACTCAGAGCAGGATGACCTCGTCAGCATAGACCTTTCTAATTAACCAGTGACCACTCAGAGGAGGATGACCTCGTCAGCATAGACCTTTCTAATTAACCAGTCACCACTCAGATCAGGATGACCTCGTCAGCATAGACCTTTCTAATTAACCAGTCACCACTCAGAGCAGGATGACCTCGTCAACATAGACCTTTCTAATTAACCAGTCACCACTCAGAGGAGGATGACCTCGTCAACATAGACCTTTCTAATTAACCAGTGACCACTCAGAGGAGGATGACCTCGTCAGCATAGACCTTTCTAATTAACCAGTCACCACTTAGAGCAGGATGACCTCGTCAGCATAGACCTTTCTAATTAACCAGTCACCACTCAGAGCAGGATGACCTCGTCAACATAGACCTTTCTAATTAACCAGTCACCACTCAGAGGAGGATGACCTCGTCAACATAGACCTTTCTAATTAACCAGTAACCACTCAGAGGAGGATGACCTCGTCAGCATAGACCTTTCTAATTAACCAGTCACCACTCAGAGCAGGATGACCTCGTCAGCATAGACCTTTCTAATTAACCAGTCACCACTCAGAGGAGGATGACCTCGTCAGCATAGACCTTTCTAATTAACCAGTCACCACTCAGAGGAGGGTGACCTCGTCAGCATAGACCTTTCTAATTAACCAGTCACCACTCAGAGCAGGATGACCTCGTCAGCATAGACCTTTCTAATTAACCAGTCACCACTCAGAGCAGGATGACCTCGTCAACATAGACCTTTCTAATTAACCAGTCACCACTCAGAGGAGGATGACCTCGTCAACATAGACCTTTCTAATTAACCAGTGACCACTCAGAGGAGGATGACCTCGTCAGCATAGACCTTTCTAATTAACCAGTCACCACTCAGAGCAGGATGACCTCGTCAACATAGACCTTTCTAATTAACCAGTCACCACTCAGAGGAGGATGACCTCGTCAACATAGACCTTTCTAATTAACCAGTGACCACTCAGAGGAGGATGACCTCGTCAGCATAGACCTTTCTAATTAACCAGTCACCACTCAGAGCAGGATGACCTCGTCAACATAGACCTCTCTAATTAACCAGTCACCACTGAGAGGAGGATGACCTCGTCAGCATAGACCTTTCTAATTAACCAGTCACCACTCAGAGGAGGATGACCTCGTCAACATAGACCTTTCTAATTAACCAGTCACCACTGAGAGGAGGATGACCTCATCAGCATAGACCTTTCTAATTAACCAGTCACCACTCAGAGGAGGATGACCTCGTCAACATAGACCTTTCTAATTAACCAGTGACCACTAAGAGGAGGATGACCTCGTCAGCATAGACCTTTCTAATTAACCAGTCACCACTCAGAGCAGGATGACCTCGTCAGCATAGACCTTTCTTTCTTTTTTTTTAAAATTTATTTCTGATTTTTCCCTCTTTTCTCCCAATTTAGTGGCCAATTGATCCCTATTTTAATTCAAACACCCACCCTCGTACTGCATGCGTTCGCCAACTGCATCTCTCCGGCCGGCAGTCTCGAAGGAAAGCGCCTCCCCACTTTCGTGACAAGGTGAATCCAGGCCGAACCACTGTTTTTCCGACACACACAGAGACGCATTCACATGACGAACACAAGCCGACTCCGCCCCCCTCCCGAAGACAGCGTTGCCAATGATTGCTGCTTCATTGAGTCCGGCCATAGTCGGATCTGACAAGACCGGGGCGCGAACCCCAGTCCCCAGTGGGCAATTGCATCGACACAAAGCCGATGCTTAGACTGCTACACCACCGCGGACCAACATAGACCTTTCTGATTAACCAGTCACCACTCAGAGGACGATGACCTCGTCAACATAGACCTTTCTCCCTTGTTTTCTCTTCTGAATAATTTCAAGTAGACTTCAGTATGTTGTGTTGGCCTACACTTCCTGTACCTCTCGTTCCAGCGGACTGTATCCCCTGTCCTGTCCCACTCCCAACACACATGGCGGTACACTGTACATACTACTACACATATAGAGACAGTATACCATGAATATTACTACATATAGACAGTACACTGTACATATTACTACATAGAGACAGTACACTATGAATATTACTACATATAGACAGTACACTGTACATATTACTACATAGAGACTGTACACTATGAATATTACGACATATAGACAGTACACTGTACATATTACTTCATATATAGACAGTACATTATGAATATTACTACATATAGACAGTACACTGTACATATTACTACATAGACAGTACACTATGAATATTACTACATAGAGATGGTACACTGTACATATTACTACATAGAGACAGTACACAATACACAACACTTTACATACATATGTATACATATCTGCTAATCCTTCCAATATAATATCAAAAGTCTGCTGAGCTGATCCAGGATATGAAGCAGCTTACCAAACCAGGAAGTCATACATATATACTACCTGTCACTCCAGCAGGAATACAACCTTTAACCCTGACAACATTAGTGTCTAGTTCAGGAAATGGATCCCCTGAGCTCGGCAGTGTTGGAGCCTTGCTCCACATGTTAACTACCATGGCCATACATATAGCCATATTACTGCCAGCTAGTGTTCCCTACACTCCTGTCTGTGGCCAGCAGAAGTGTTGTCTGACTGGGTCTGTCGCTGGTTCTGCTGATTCCAGTTTTGGCCTCAATGGTTGATAGTGCATTCTGCTTCTGTCTCTTGAAGTAAAAACAAGCTGCTATTTCTGCTGATCTGGACTTCCACTTAACCAGCCTGGGTCTGCTGCCTGGACATGCAAGCTAACCACTTCCTGTTTCCACAGAGCACGCTCCCAAACTTCAAGCAGAACGAGTTCTCGGTGGTGAGACAGCATGAGGAGTTCATCTGGCTCCATGACTCCTTTGTGGAGAATGAGGACTATGCCGGCTATATTGTAAGAACTGATGTCACCCTCTCTACTAAATAGAATTCACAATTCAGCTCTTAATTTGTTAAAGAATTGCCCTACATATGCCATACAGTATCCATGAAATACTATAAAATATCAAAGAAGTAAACTACAGAATTCCCTCATTATAGAAACACTTCAGGATTTTCACAGGAAGTTGAATCAGTTCATCTGGACACAAACATTTAGTGAGAGAACTGTGTGATCATCATCTACGTGACCTCTTCAGTCTCACCTGACTGCAGGTACTCGATAAACGTGTCCAGATGAACTGATTTAACGTGCTGTGATGTCCTTATCTGGATTGTTGAGCATGCAGAAAGACTCTTTGTGTTATGGTTTGATGGGTAGTACGGTATAGTTTGTGAATTTTGCTGAATAATTTTTAGGTGTTTAAGACATGTAGCTCTTCTTCTTGACACTAGGTAAAGTGTAAATAAGAGCTGGTTGTAGGACATAGGTGACCTTTAAGTCCTCAGATGCTAGCACACCTGTCACCATTAGCACACCTGTCGCCATTAGCATACCTGTCTCAATCGGCATACCTGTCACTGTTAGCAGATCTGTAACTCTTCTGCCAGATGGACAGATCTTCGGAAGAAATTTGTTACCTTCCACAGTTAAAGTCTAGAATCCACAGTTCAAGTGTAAATGGATTGCTTGTCATCTCCCAGTCTGTGTTCATGGGTCTCTGGCTCTCTTTCCCCAGATTCCTCCTGCCCCCCCCCGACCAGACTTTGATGCGTCCAGAGAGAAGCTACAGAAACTGGGAGAGGGTGAAGGTTCCATGACCAAGGAGGAGTTCACCAAGATGAAACAGGAACTAGAGGCGTGAGTCACCATGGCAACAAATGACCAAACTAATCCATAATCCTTATCTCAGAGCCTGAAGACAGGATAACGGTTCTGTTGTATTACATAGTGTTTTACAATATAATATTCTCTGTGTGCTCTTAGTGAAGGACACAGTCGTGGAAATAAACCAGCAGGAAAGGAATCAGGTCATCTGGACACAGCGTTTATTGACAGATACGTTTCATCATCATCTTATGCCCCTTTTCCACTACACGGTACCGGCTCAACTCGACTCGACTCGCAGAGTGTCGTTTTCCATTACCGTAACAGTACCCCTCAGTGTAGCTGGTCTGCATTGATTTTGGTACCTGCTCCAGTTGTTTTGGAGCCTTGACAAAGGTGGTACCAGAAAAATGGTAACAGTTACCAAAATACCGGTGCTTTCCAGTAATGGAAAACGAAAAAGTCAAGTGGAGTTGAGCTGGTACCATGTAGTGGAAAAGGGGCGTAAGTGACCTCTTCAGTCTCACCTGACTGCAGGTGTCCCCACCCTTATAAACAATACAGTGGCGTAACCACCCAAACCAACGAACAGTTTCATATGCAAATATGGGCATGACCATTAACTAGAGTTTCAATATTCAATTCAATTCAATTCAAAACTTTATTGCAGACTCAGGGTCCATAACAGACAAAGACAAATAGGTAAAAGACAAACCCTAGACAATACACAGAGTAAACACAATACAATTACATAACTGGAACAAGTCAGTGTGTTATAAGAAGGCAGCTATACCAGTGGTCCCACAGCCGGGATTGGTAGCGTGTGGCACTGAATCTTATATTAGTCAAACTGTTGATGATTACATTATCAGTCTTTGATCCGGCAAATAAATTTATACATGAGATTTCTTAGAAGAGCCTGAAAGGTACTGACTCCTGCAGCCACAAACATTTCACTTGCACTACACCATCTAGGTCTTTTTAGCAGTATTCTCATGGCATCATTATAAGCCACTCGAAGCCTCTGTAAGCTTGCTTTTTTATAGTTTGACCACAGGGGAGCAGTATAGAATATTGTACAATATGCTCTGAACAGAGACATCTTCACACTAACTGAACACATACCAAACTTGTGTGACAGTTTTTGCTTGTGCAGACATCATGCGGCATTGCCTATAAATATCATCATCGTCTGTCATTTGTTCAGTAATATAGTGCCCAAGATATTTCACCTTATTACATACCACAAGATTATTATCAGACAATTTAAAATCAGGAAATTTTAGATGATTGACCTCTTAGCTTCTGCAGATCATGACAACACTCTTACTAGCATTGTATTTGATGTCATGCGCCACACCGTACACACAACATATATCAAGGAGCTGCTGGAGACCAGCGCTACAGGGACTAAGAATGACAAGGTCATCTGCATACAGAATATGGTTCACCAAGGTATTACCAGTCATGCACCCAGTGTTACAGGCTTTCAGCTGCTTGGACGAATCATCAACATATAAATTGTAGAGAACTGGAGACAGAACTCCCCCTTGTCTGACACCACTGCTGACCCCAAATGGGGCTGAAACACTATTACCCCATTTCACTTGCATAGTCTGGTGGGCATACCAATAAGCCAGAATTCTCACAATGTATTTAGGCACCCCTCTTTGACTCAATTTAACAAACAACTTTCTATGATTAACACGATCAAAAGCTTTAGAAGCATCAATAAAACACATAAGAAGTGATGAGTTTTGGCCTCTGTATTTGTTAATAATTTCCTTTAAGACATATATACTTAAGGCAGCGCCATGTTTAGCTTTAAAACCAAACTGGTTATCTGTGGAGTTGGTAAATTCATGCACTCTATCCAGCAGGATTCTTTCTAGGACTTTTGACAGTATGCTGGCCGGAGCTATAGGCCTGTAGGTATCTAGGCTGCATACTTTACCAGCTTTGTCCTTAATGACTGGCACTAACAGTACAGACAACACTGAGTCTGGTAACAAGCCATGGACCATGAAGCCAATAAAACAGATAGCAAGGAGAGGAGCTAACCTCGGACTGGCATATTTAAGGTGTTCAGCAGTAATATGATCTAAGCCACTTGCCTTGTTAACAGACAGCTTGTTTATAGCTTGGTACACCTCGTGTGACATGATCACCATTGAATCATCACTCTCAGTATTGCCCACCTTATACAGATCACTGTGGACACAATTGAATAAGGTACTATAATGCTGTCGCCATAACTCGGCAGTATTGTCTGTACCGGAGATACCATCAACAGTGCATGGTAGAGATGTTTTATAGTTGTTGAGAGCTCTTACTTCTTTCCAAAAATTAGCAGGATCATTTCTTAGCAGCTTCTTAGCCATGGAATCTGCCCTCATGGCTTGCTCATTTTTACAGATGAAGCGAATGGCGTACTTGTATCTTGCATTAGTGAGCTTCTTGTGTTCAAGCTCCGGCCCTTGTGCACATGATTTAAAGGCTTCACATGCTTCTTCATGATACGCAGCTACATACTTGTTCCAACCAGACCTGATGTTATGTGTCTTATTTTTATACTTGTAGTAGGGCTTACTACCTTCATACAGAGCACTAACAATATCATCATACATGCAGCAGAGATCTCTCCTATGCCTCATATCCTTACAATTAATGTCTCTGCACATACCTGCATCTCTAAGCAGATGTATATTACCCAAGGTTTCATCTGTACGGGCATGATAGGCTAAGATGTCCTCCTTTGTAGGAGCTGACCAGTCCAACCTTTCTGCATTATCACTATCTCCATTACTAGACAGTGCAGGCAGATGTTCAACATTTATAGCCATAGCTAGAGGTATGTGATCAGTCGTTGCTACCCCATACATAATACCCATACTCCCCAACGAGGCATGTGCAGACCTGCCAACATGTACGCACTTCTCGTACTCAGCACGCATTTTGACCCTTAAGTACGCTTGTACGATTCACTGCTCTCCAGGTACGCATTTTGTTGCATCTCGCATTTCGCCGGTTTCCGTTTCTATGCATTCTATGAAGTTGATTCTGCCGCTGAGCCACAGCAATCTATGTAAGTGGAGTGAAAAGCTTTCGGCCAATCAGAGCGCAGTATTTGAACCCACTCGCCCACCTGCCCCTCCTAGCAAATGCTTCGCGCATTCAATTCAATTCAGTGCCTCTGCCTTAAGCAAGATCCCTCTTCGGCCGCTTGCTCATCACTGCTATTCGCCTGCATCCCTGCTTCTCACCATTCTACGTCAGTGGTTCTCACCAATGCAAACAGCATTGAAAAGATAATAAGTTACCGTTCATCTATACGATGTCTACGATGTCGTGTGTGTGTTGCAAATAGTAGGCTAACCGGCACGTTTCCCCGAATCCATTAGCCCACAGACAAAACTGTAGGCTTGCGTGCCATGGCTGAACCGCCTCAAAAAAAGGTTCGGAAAGATTGCTGGACGGCTATCGGGAGAGATGGCCTTGCCTATGGGGCCGAATTGCTGCATCATGCTGCCGTAGCTGATATAAGCAGACGGCAAACAGCCAAATTCTCCTCACTGCCATACTTTATAGACAGGTTCCCCTGCTTGTTGGGAAATGGTGTGACAGTCGATGAAGTCCACCACCTTGAACGATGGTATTCTGACCAAAAGGGCTGATGACGCTTGGACAGAACCAGGTTTGATGTAGTCAGGAGGGAGGAAACCTTTTGAAAAGCTCTCCACTGTAATGCTTGGTGTGGGTTCGATTTTTCACAGTAACGCGGACTGTGAAAGGATCTTCAGCTTGGTCACTAAAAATAAAACACAATGTCGTGCTAGCCTGAGCACAGAGAGGCTCAGTTCTCTGGTGACACGAAAAGTCATGATTGCCTCCAAAGAGACTTTCTGTGACGCGGTACTTAAAAAAGCCAAATCTGCAACCTTCAACAAGTTGCACTAGTTTCACTATGCATGGAACATTTGAATCTTTTTTGTTTTTTGTTTTTAGCAAACTGATTTTGATATTGATAACTGCTGTTTTTGCACATTTATTTAATGTTTTGGTTTATTTATTTACAAAGAATGTCCTCAGTTTACTTTTAGAAGTTTCCATGGGCTATGCCTCCTGTACAACACTTGTGCAGCTGTTCTGACAATAAATCTCGATTGGTGAAAGTATATAATGTGTATATTATGTATTATGGTGTTATGTGTCTCAGTGGTGGTGGGTGAGCGACGGTGGAGCGTACATTGGTGGTGGGCTATCAGGTGTGCGCGCGCAGGGGGGGTGATTGGTGTTGGGGGATAGTACTCATAAAATTTCTTCAAGGTTGGCAGGTCTGTACGTGCATCAGCAGTGCAAATACAGTGGTTCAGCCATGACATGGTGTGCCAGGCCTCACTTACGTATGTAAAAGTATTTGTAGGCAACAAAACTTTGCTTGACAATATAAGATTATTATCTTGACAGAACTGAACCATGTGATTAGCAAATAACGAATTCCTGTCTGAGATATCAGCATTCAGATCCCCAATGACATACACACTGGAAGAAGTATTAGCTTGAATAAAGGAATTGATGAGTGCAAGCCTATTTAAATATTCATCCTCATTCTGCTGGCATTCGTAGGGTGTATACACATCTAGGATAAAGAATCCCCTGTTATTGTGAGTAAACTGTATTGCAATGCACCAGTCAACACCAAGCCTAACCACATTTATCAATGAGTCGAGCTTCTTATTCCATAGAATAGCCACACCCCCTGGTATCCTGCCCCTGACTAGTCCCACGCCAAGGTCAGTTGTAGACTCCCCAGCCCCATGAAAGTTCCCATTGTAGGAGTTTAGTTTTTCCAGCTCTTGCTTTGTTAAAAATGTCTCTTGCATACATAGTATGTCACAGCTCTCCAAAAGGTTTTCAACAACTATGCGGCGAGCTTTATCCCCTGCACTCTGGCCCAGACGCAGGCCACGACAGTTGTATGACAAAACCCCAATGTTCATTTAGCAAGACTAGTGAGTGACCATATCATCAGCAGGCATACTCATCCCCCCCGCAACAAAAGCAGTGTTTGACCCTATAACTCCACCCCTGCGCGGCTCATAATAGCGCCGGACAAGTGCCCCTTCAGGCCAGAGCTCCGGATTGTACATTTCTCCAACCTCATTGCATTCGGCAGATATTTTAAATGAGCCGAAGCTACTGTGTAGAGCCAATCTGTCGACAGATAACATCACGGCCAAGTTTATCTTTAAGATACCCAGACAGAGTGTCAGCATCTAGGTCTGGTGGGAACTTGGTGGCAAAAACACTCACCAGCTTCGTCTTCACCACCTTGATATTACTCCCAGCTCCGGTACCAACAACATTAACGGATGTATTTTTCTGCCCGGGGTGAACACTACGTGAGCTTGAGTGAATAGCAACTTTCGCGGGGCGACGTTTCACGACTTGACTCCACATTGAGGTGCCTGGCAGAGACGTTAATCCACCAGGACCCTCTGCTACCTCAGCCTTCTCCACTTCCAGAGTGGAGACCACTGCTGAAGCTCCCTCCTCTGCTCCCAGGCCCGGGGCTTCCACCGGTGCAGCCCCAGATGCCGTGCCGACCAGGCCGGCGGCTCCATCTATCGTGCTCATGACAGTGGCCCCAACCACCGCCACCGACGTATCTGGACCATTGCCCCCAGTCGCTCCAGTGCACACACTCGGCGATCGATCTTCTCCGTGATAAACCTTTGTATCTTTGCTCACAGTAGCATGTATCTGCATTGCATGCTTCATAGAGCTGACCTGCACGTACAGCTGCTCCATTCTCCCAAGCAGGCTGGAGACAGCCATGCTGGAGAACGTCACCGGCGGCAGAGCATCCAAGTAATGAGAGACAAATCTGGGACTCTTCTCTCCACACTCATTCAGCACTATGTTACCGGCATCGTTCTTAGGCCCTTTGTGGGAAATGAGCCACTGCGTAGGACGGCAAAGGTTAAACAGTACCTTCCTTGAGGTCTCTATCCACTCGGAGTCAAAGTTGTTCTCAACCAACAACACGATCTCCTCCTGGGTCAGTGTCTTCATTTCTACAGCCAGGAAACTGAGTAGCTCATCCTCCACAATAATTCTGCCATCTTTAGTCTCATAAATCTCAGGTTCTGTGCCAAACCGAATCTGAGACCGGCAATGGCGTACAGCGTCCGCCATCTATATGGTTTTTAATTGATGTAATCGATGGTCGGGTAAAAAAAAAAAATCATAAAATACACAAACCATAAAATCAATTAAAATGATCCAAGATCTCACGAGTCATAAAAAAATGGTTAAAATCTTAAAAAATATGCAGAGCCTCAAAACAAACCGCCATTGGTAACTGGAACCGGAAGCCCGGTCAATAGTTAATGGTTACACCCATATTTGGATATGAAACCGGTCATTGGTTTCAGTCGTTATGCCGCTGTGTTGTTTATAAGGGTGGGGTACCTGCAGTCAGGTGAGACTGAAGAGGTCACTTAGATGATGATGAAATGATAAACTTTGTGTCCAGATGAACTGACTCAACCTTCTGTGATTTTCCTGCCTGGATTATTGAGCATGCATAAAGACTCTTCAAAACTACAATCCTGAAGATGCTACATTGCAAAAAATGTAATTTTTGAGACACTGGTGTATTTAAGACAATGAATATCAGGTCCTGTAGACTTTAGTAGTATTTGATGTGAATGGTTGGTGTCTGGTAGGACTTCACCAGTAAATATGACAGGGTGCATAATGTTTTCATCTTCGTCATAGCAGCTAGATGAGGGAGAAGAAGGCAGGTAGTGTTGAGTGTGAAGAAGAAGTGAAGGTGTTGTGTCTAACCAGCAGATATGACAGAACAAGCTGGTAGAAGATCTTTACCAACACATAGTACAACATCAATAAGTACAACTCAGGTTCCACCAGGTTTTACAGCAGCTATGACAGAACAAGCTGGTAGAAGACCTTCACCAACACATAGTACTACATCAATAAGTACAACTCAGGTTCCACCATGTTTTACAGCAGATATGACAGAACAAGCTGGTAGAAGACCTTCACCAACACATAGTACTACATCAATAAGTACAACTCAGGTTCCACCAGGTTTTATGTTTGTTTCTGACAAAACAGCCCTGCTGACTCTCATTCATCTGGAATAGAGCTCAGATACTCACCTCACCACCACCTACATAGGACACACTGGTCCAGTAACACCAGGAGATTCACCTCACCACCACCTACATAGGACACACACTGGTCCAGTAACACCAGGAGATTCACCTCACCACCACCTACATAGGACACATACTGGTCCAGTAACACCAGGAGATTCACCTCACCACCACCTACATAGGACACACTGGTCCAGTAACACCAGGAGATTCACCTCACCACCACCTACATAGGACACACTGGTCCAGTAACACCAGGAGATTCACCTCACCACCACCTACATAGCACACACTGGTCCAGTAACACCAGGAGATTCACCTCACCACCACCTACATAGGACACATACTGGTCCAGTAACACCAGGAGATTCACCTCACCACCACCTTTATAGGACACACTGGTCCAGCAACACCAGGAGATTCACCTCACCACCACCTACATAGGACACATACTGGTCCAGTAACACCAGGAGATTCACCTCACCACCACCTACATAGGACACACACTGGTCCAGTAACACCAGGAGATTCACCTCACCACCACCTACATAGGACACACACTGGTCCAGTAACACCAGGAGATTCACCCACCACCACCTACATAGGAGACACACTGATCCAGTAACACCAGGAGATTCACCCCACCACCACCTTTATAGGACACACACTGGTCCAGTAACACCAGGAGATTCACCCACCACCACCTACATAGGAGACACATTGGTCCAGTAACACCAGGAGATTCACCCACCACCACCTTTATAGGACACATACTGGTCCAGTAACACCAGGAGATTCACCTCACCACCACCTACATAGGACACACACTGGTCCAGTAACACCAGGAGATTCACCTCACCACCACCTACATAGGACACACTGGTCCAGTAACACCAGGAGATTCACCTCACCACCACCTACATAGCACACACTGGTCCAGTAACACCAGGAGATTCACCTCACCACCACCTACATAGGACACACACTGGTCCAGTAACACCAGGAGATTCACCTCACCACCACCTACATAGGACACACTGGTCCAGTAACACCAGGAGATTCACCTCACCACCACCTACATAGGACACACACTGGTCCAGTAACACCAGGAGATTCACCTCACCACCACCTACATAGGACACATACTGGTCCAGTAACACCAGGAGATTCACCTCACCACCACCTACATAGCACACACTGGTCCAGTAACACCAGGAGATTCACCTCACCACCACCTACATAGGACACACACTGGTCCAGTAACACCAGGAGATTCACCCACCACCACCTTTATAGGACACAAACTGGTCCAGTAACACCAGGAGATTCACCTCACCACCACCTACATAGCACACACTGGTCCAGTAACACCAGGAGATTCACCTCGCCACCACCTACATAGCACACACTGGTCCAGTAACACCAGGAGATTCACCTCACCACCACCTACATAGGACACACTGGTCCAGTAACACCAGGAGATTCACCTCACCACCACCTACATAGCACACACTGGTCCAGTAACACTAGGAGATTCACCTCACCACCACCTACATAGGACACATACTGGTCCAGTAACACCAGGAGATTCACCTCACCACCACCTTTTTAGGACACACACTGGTCCAGCAACACCAGGAGATTCACCTCACCACCACCTTTATAGGACACACACTGGTCCAGTAACACCAGGAGATTCACCCACCACCACCTACATAGGAGACACATTGGTCCAGTAACACCAGGAGATTCACCCACCACCACCTTTATAGGACACACACTGGTCCAGTAACACCAGGAGATTCACCTCACCACCACCTACATAGGACACACATACTGGTCCAGTAACACCAGGAGATTCACCTCACCACCACCTACATAGGACACACTGGTCCAGTAACACCAGGAGATTCACCTCACCACCACCTACATAGGACACACACTGGTCCAGTAACACCAGGAGATTCACCTCACCACCACCTACATAGGACACATACTGGTCCAGTAACACCAGGAGATTCACCTCACCACCACCTTTATAGGACACACTGGTCCAGTAACACCAGGAGATTCACCTCACCACCACCTACATAGGACACATACTGGTCCAGCAACACCAGGAGATTCACCTCACCACCACCTACATAGGACACACACTGGTCCAGTAACACCAGGAGATTCACCCACCACCTACATAGGAGACACACTGGTCCAGCAACACCAGGAGATTCACCTCACCACCACCTACATAGGAGACACACTGGTCCAGTAACACCAGGAGATTCACCTCACCACCACCTACATAGGACACACACTGGTCCAGTAACACCAGGAGATTCACCTCACCACCACCTACATAGGACACACACTGGTCCAGTAACACCAGGAGATTCACCTCACCACCACCTACATAGGACACATACTGGTCCAGTAACACCAGGAGATTCACCTCACCACCACCTTTATAGGACACACACTGGTCCAGTAACACCAGGAGATTCACCTCACCACCACCTACATAGGACACATACTGGTCCAGCAACACCAGGAGATTCACCTCACCACCACCTACATAGGACACACACTGGTCCAGTAACACCAGGAGATTCACCCACCACCTACATAGGAGACACACTGGTCCAGCAACACCAGGAGATTCACCTCACCACCACCTACATAGGAGACACACTGGTCCAGTAACACCAGGAGATTCACCTCACCACCACCTACATAGGACACACACTGGTCCAGTAACACCAGGAGATTCACCTCACCACCACCTACATAGGACACACACTGGTCCAGTAACACCAGGAGATTCACCTCACCACCACCTACATAGGACACATACTGGTCCAGTAACACCAGGAGATTCACCTCACCACCACCTTTATAGGACACACACTGGTCCAGTAACACCAGGAGATTCACCTCACCACCACCTACATAGGACACACACTGGTCCAGTAACACCAGGAGATTCACCTCACCACCACCTACATAGGACACACTGGTCCAGTAACACCAGGAGATTCACCTCACCACCACCTACATAGGACACACTGGTCCAGTAACACCAGGAGATTCACCTCACCACCACCTACATAGGAGACACATTGGTCCAGTAACACCAGGAGATTCACCTCACCACCACCTACATAGGACACACTGGTCCAGTAACACCAGGAGATTCACCTCACCACCACCTACATAGCACACACTGGTCCAGTAACACCAGGAGATTCACCTCACCACCACCTTTATAGGACACACACTGGTCCAGTAACACCAGGAGATTCACCTCACCACCACCTACATAGGACACACTGGTCCAGTAACACCAGGAGATTCACCTCACCACCACCTACATAGGACACACACTGGTCCAGTAACACCAGGAGATTCACCTCACCACCACCTACATAGGACACACACTGGTCCAGCAACACCAGGAGATTCACCTCACCACCACCTACATAGGACACACTGGTCCAGTAACACCAGGAGATTCACCCACCACCTACATAGGAGACACACTGGTCCAGCAACACCAGGAGATTCACCTCACCACCACCTACATAGGACACACACTGGTCCAGTAACACCAGGAGATTCACCTCACCACCACCTTTATAGGACACACACTGGTCCAGTAACACCAGGAGATTCACCTCACCACCACCTACATAGGACACACACTGGTCCAGTAACACCAGGAGATTCACCCACCACCACCTACATAGGACACACTGGTCCAGTAACACCAGGAGATTCACCTCACCACCACCTACATAGGACACACACTGGTCCAGTAACACCAGGAGATTCACCTCACCACCACCTACATAGGACACACTGGTCCAGTAACACCAGGAGATTCACCTCACCACCACCTTTATAGGACACATACTGGTCCAGTAACACCAGGAGATTCACCTCACCACCACCTACATAGGACACATACTGGTCCAGTAACACCAGGAGATTCACCTCACCACCACCTACATAGGACACATACTGGTCCAGTAACACCAGGAGATTCACCTCACCACCACCTACATAGGACACATACTGGTCCAGTAACACCAGGAGATTCACCTCACCACCACCTTTATAGGACACACAGTGGTCCAGTAACACCAGGAGATTCACCCACCACCACCTACATAGGACACACACTGGTCCAGTAACACCAGGAGATTCACCTCACCACCACCTACATAGGACACACAGTTACAATAAAACCAGAAGATTCAGGACTATAAATGGAGTAAAGCCTGATTGTAATACTGGACTGTGTTTCAGAGAATACCTGGCTATCTTTAAGAAGACAGTGGCCATGCACGAGGTCTTCCTTTGTCGTGTGGCAGCACATCCTGTTTTGAGGAAAGACATCAATTTCCACGTCTTTCTGGAATACAACCAGGATGTAAGTTCCTTTCAGCATACATGAGACTGTCTGCTGTCAGACACAAATCAATCTGTTAAGGGAAAGTGAACTTAACATTTTCCTGTCAAATTCATGAGAGAGGAAACACTAAGTATTCTTTTGACTTGTTCAGTTTAAAGACTTATTGTGAAGAAAGTAAATCTGTTGATTCTGGTGGCTTTGAAGCAAGGTTTAACCCATCTGCAACATAAAGACGAGTGTTTAGATGGTAAATGGACTGCATTTATCCAGCGCTTTTCTATTCCACCGATCACTCAAAGTGCTTCACCATCAGTGTGTGAATGTGTGTGTGAATGAATGAATGTGTGTATGTCTCACATTCATTCATTCACACACACATTCACACACTGATGGTGGAGGCTGCCATACAAGGTGCCAACCTGCTCATCAGGAGCAGTTAGGAGTTCAGTGTCTTGCTCAAGGACACTTGGACATGCTGTCTGGAGGAGCCGGGGATCAAACCAGCGACTTTCCGATTACTAGATGACCTGCTGTACCTCCTACGTCATGGCACCTTTAGAGGATCTTCTAGTCTCGTGGACCACCTCCTTAGTCTGTGTGTTTGACCTGTGCTGACCTCTCTCCCCACAGCTCAGTGTGCGAGGCAAAAACAAGAAGGAGAAGTTGGAAGACTTCTTTAAGAATGTGGTGAAGTCGGCAGATGGCGTATTGGTGGCAGGAGTGAAGGTGAGAGGAGAGAATCCAGACTTTTATTTTCTTCAAAACTTAAAATGTGGAATTTAAAGATGGTTGAATCAGTTCATCTAGATACGACGTTTATCAATAGATAAGTTTCATCACTCAACTAAGTGACATCTTCAGTCTAAACTGACTGCAGGTATCCCACCCTTGTAAACAATACAGTGGTATAACAACCCAAACCCACGACCAGTTTCATATGCAGATATTGGTGTGGCCATTAACTGTAGTGGCCAGCTTGTACATGGAGGAAGTGGAAAAGAGGCTCTGATGTCCTATCCAGGGACACCACCTAGCCACTGGTTCAGATTTGTGGACGACACCTGGGTTAAAATTAAATCTCAGGATGTAGCACATTTCACCGACCACATGAACTCTGTGGACACCACATCAAGTTCACCAGGGAGGATGTGGAACATGACAGGGTAGTCTTCTTACACTGTGAAGCTGCAGTTGGTGATGGGGGACATTTGATTGCTGATGTTTACTGTAAACCAACACATACTGATCAGTACTTAAGGTTTGACTCTCATCATCCACTGGAGCACAAACTAGGAGTCATCAGGACGCTGGACCACCGAGCTGACAGCGTCCCCACCGACACAGCGACCGGGGAAGAGGAGAAGTCCCACATTAAACAGACCCTGGTTAAGTGTGGTTATCCTAACTGGGTGTTTGTCAAAGCAGGAAGATGCCCAAACAGAGCACCAGCCGATCGAAGAGAGGAGGAGGACCACAGCTGGCTAAGAGTAAACCAGTGGTGATTCTGTATGTGGTGGGAGTGTCGGAACAGTTGAAATGCGTATTTTCAAAACACCACGTCTCAGCTGCTTTCAAACCCCAAAACACACTGCACCAGAAGTTGGGCCACCCCAAGGATCAGGTCCCCTGGCACAAACAGCAATATAGTGTAGCTGTTAAGATCCAGGAGGACTGCAGTGACTTGTACATCGGGGAAACTAAACAGATGCTGGCACAACACAGGAGAGCTAACACGTCAGACCAGGACTCCACAGTCTGCACCATCTACAGACCAGTGGCCACGCTTTCAGGGATGAGGATGTGCACATCCTTGATAGGGAGGAACGCTGTGATTGCAGCTATTCCCCAATCCTCTGTGAATAGTACACATGGCCACTGTAACTCTAGTTAGTGGTCACGCCCATATGTGCATATGAAACTGATGGTTGGTTTGGGTCGTTATGCCACTGTATTGTTTACAAGGGTGGGACACCTGCAGTCAGTGTATTTTTTATAAGGGTGGGGGCACCTGCAGTCACTGTATTGTTTATAAGGGTGGGGACACCTGCAGCCAGTGTATTTTTTATAAGGGTGGGGACACCTGCAGTCACTGTATTGTTTATAAGGGTGGGGACACCTGCAGTCACTGTATTGTTTATAAGGGTGGGGACACCTGCAGCCAGCGTATTATTTATAAGGGTGGGGACACCTGCAGTCACTGTATTTTTTATAAGGGTGGGGACACCTGCAGTCACTGTATTGTTTATAAGGGTAGGGACACCTGCAGTCACTGTATTGTTTATAAGGGTGGGGACACCTGCAGCCAGTGTATTATTTATAAGGGTGGGGACACCTGCAGTCACTGTATTTTTTATAAGGGTGGGGACACCTGCAGTCACTGTATTGTTTATAAGGGTGGGGACACCTGCAGTCACTGTATTGTTTATAAGGGTGGGGACACCTGCAGTCACTGTATTGTTTATAAGGGTGGGGACACCTGCAGCCAGTGTATTGTTTATAAGGGTGGGGACACCTGCAGCCAGTGTATTATTTATAAGGGTGGGGACACCTGCAGTCACTGTATTGTTTATAAGGGTGGGGACACCTGCAGTCACTGTATTGTTTATAAGGGTGGGGACTCCTGCAGTCACTGTATTGTTTATAAGGGTGGGGACACCTGCAGTCACTGTCTTGTTTATAAGGGTGGGGACTCCTGCAGTCACTGTATTGTTTATAAGGGTGGGGACACCTGCAGTCACTGTATTGTTTATAAGGGTGGGGACACCTGCAGCCAGTGTATTATTTATAAGGGTGGGGACACCTGCAGTCACTGTATTTTTTATAAGGGTGGGGACACCTGCAGTCACTGTATTGTTTATAAGGGTGGGGACACCTGCAGTCACTGTATTGTTTATAAGGGTGGGGACACCTGCAGCCAGTGTATTATTTATAAGGGTGGGGACACCTGCAGTCACTGTATTGTTTATAAGGGTGGGGACACCTGCAGCCAGTGTATTATTTATAAGGGTGGGGACACCTGCAGTCACTGTATTGTTTATAAGGGTGGGGACACCTGCAGCCAGCGTATTATTTATAAGGGTGGGGACACCTGCAGTCACTGTATTTTTTATAAGGGTGGGGACACCTGCAGTCACTGTATTGTTTATAAGGGTGGGGACACCTGCAGCCAGTGTATTATTTATAAGGGTGGGGACACCTGCAGTCACTGTATTTTTTATAAGGGTGGGGACACCTGCAGTCACTGTATTGTTTATAAGGGTGGGGACACCTGCAGTCACTGTATTGTTTATAAGGGTGGGGACACCTGCAGTCACTGTATTGTTTATAAGGGTGGGGACACCTGCAGCCAGTGTATTGTTTATAAGGGTGGGGACACCTGCAGCCAGTGTATTATTTATAAGGGTGGGGACACCTGCAGTCACTGTATTGTTTATAAGGGTGGGGACACCTGCAGTCACTGTATTGTTTATAAGGGTGGGGACACCTGCAGTCACTGTATTGTTTATAAGGGTGGGGACACCTGCAGTCACTGTCTTGTTTATAAGGGTGGGGACTCCTGCAGTCACTGTATTGTTTATAAGGGTGGGGACACCTGCAGTCACTGTATTGTTTATAAGGGTGGGGACACCTGCAGCCAGTGTATTATTTATAAGGGTGGGGACACCTGCAGTCACTGTATTTTTTATAAGGGTGGGGACACCTGCAGTCACTGTATTGTTTATAAGGGTGGGGACACCTGCAGTCACTGTATTGTTTATAAGGGTGGGGACACCTGCAGCCAGTGTATTATTTATAAGGGTGGGGACACCTGCAGTCACTGTATTGTTTATAAGGGTGGGGACACCTGCAGCCAGTGTATTATTTATAAGGGTGGGGACACCTGCAGTCACTGTATTGTTTATAAGGGTGGGGACTCCTGCAGTCACTGTATTGTTTATAAGGGTGGGGACTCCTGCAGTCACTGTATTTTTTATAAGGGTGGGGACACCTGCAGCCAGTGTATTGTTTATAAGGGTGGGGACACCTGCAGTCACTGTATTTTTTATAAGGGTGGGGTACCTGCAGTCACTGTATTGTTTATAAGGGTGGGGACACCTGCAGCCAGTGTATTGTTTATAAGGGTGGGGACACCTGCAGCCAGTGTATTGTTTATAAGGGTGGGGACACCTGCAGCCAGTGTATTGGTTATAAGGGTGGGGACACCTGCAGTCACTGTATTGTTTATAAGGGTGGGGACACCTGCAGTCACTGTATTGTTTATAAGGGTGGGGACACCTGCAGTCACTGTATTGTTTATAAGGGTGGGGACACCTGCAGTCACTGTATTGTTTATAAGGGTGGGGACACCTGCAGCCAGTGTATTGTTTATAAGGGTGGGGACACCTGCAGCCAGTGTATTATTTATAAGGGTGGGGACACCTGCAGTCACTGTATTGTTTATAAGGGTGGGGACACCTGCAGTCACTGTATTGTTTATAAGGGTGGGGACTCCTGCAGTCACTGTATTGTTTATAAGGGTGGGGACACCTGCAGTCACTGTCTTGTTTATAAGGGTGGGGACTCCTGCAGTCACTGTATTGTTTATAAGGGTGGGGACACCTGCAGTCACTGTATTGTTTATAAGGGTGGGGACACCTGCAGCCAGTGTATTATTTATAAGGGTGGGGACACCTGCAGTCACTGTATTTTTTATAAGGGTGGGGACACCTGCAGTCACTGTATTGTTTATAAGGGTGGGGACACCTGCAGTCACTGTATTGTTTATAAGGGTGGGGACACCTGCAGCCAGTGTATTATTTATAAGGGTGGGGACACCTGCAGTCACTGTATTGTTTATAAGGGTGGGGACACCTGCAGCCAGTGTATTATTTATAAGGGTGGGGACACCTGCAGTCACTGTATTGTTTATAAGGGTGGGGACTCCTGCAGTCACTGTATTGTTTATAAGGGTGGGGACTCCTGCAGTCACTGTATTTTTTATAAGGGTGGGGACACCTGCAGCCAGTGTATTGTTTATAAGGGTGGGGACACCTGCAGTCACTGTATTTTTTATAAGGGTGGGGTACCTGCAGTCACTGTATTGTTTATAAGGGTGGGGACACCTGCAGCCAGTGTATTGTTTATAAGGGTGGGGACACCTGCAGCCAGTGTATTGTTTATAAGGGTGGGGACACCTGCAGCCAGTGTATTGGTTATAAGGGTGGGGACACCTGCAGTCACTGTATTGTTTATAAGGGTGGGTTACCTGCAGTCACTGTATTGTTTATAAGGGTGGGGACACCTGCAGCCAGTGTATTGTTTATAAGGGTGGGGACACCTGCAGCCAGTGTATTGGTTATAAGGGTGGGGACACCTGCAGTCACTGTATTGTTTATAAGGGTGGGGACACCTGCAGTCACTGTATTGTTTATAAGGGTGGGGTACCTGCAGTCACTGTATTGTTTATAAGGGTGGGGACACCTGCAGCCACTGTATTGTTTATAAGGGTGGGGACACCTGCAGCCAGTGTATTGTTTATAAGGGTGGGGACACCTGCAGCCAGTGTATTGGTTATAAGGGTGGGGACACCTGCAGTCACTGTATTGTTTATAAGGGTGGGGTACCTGCAGTCACTGTATTGTTTATAAGGGTGGGGACACCTGCAGTCACTGTATTGTTTATAAGGGTGGGGTACCTGCAGTCACTGTATTGTTTATAAGGGTGGGGACACCTGCAGCCACTGTATTGTTTATAAGGGTGGGGACACCTGCAGCCAGTGTATTGGTTATAAGGGTGGGGACACCTGCAGCCAGTGTATTGTTTATAAGGGTGGGGACACCTGCAGCCAGTGTATTGTTTATAAGGGTGGGGACACCTGCAGCCAGTGTATTGGTTATAAGGGTGGGGACACCTGCAGTCACTGTATTGGTTATAAGGGTGGGGACACCTGCAGCCAGTGTATTGTTTATAAGGGTGGGGACACCTGCAGTCACTGTATTGTTTATAAGGGTGGGGACACCTGCAGTCACTGTATTGTTTATAAGGGTGGGGTACCTGCAGTCACTGTATTGTTTATAAGGGTGGGGTACCTGCAGTCACTGTATTGTTTATAAGGGTGGGGACACCTGCAGCCAGTGTATTGTTTATAAGGGTGGGGACACCTGCAGCCAGTGTATTGTTTATAAGGGTGGGGACACCTGCAGCCAGCGTATTGTTTATAAGGGTGGGGACATGTGAGACTGAAATGGTCACTTAGACGATGATGAAACATATGTGTCAGTAAACGTTGTGTCCGTATGAACTGGTTCGACCTCCTGTGAGGTTCCTACCTGGGTTATTGAGCAGCATCAAGACAAACTGATTCTAACTAAGCTGTTTTCTTTTGTTACACTTTGATATTTTGATATTTAAATGTAGTTGTTTTCAGAAACTCCTAATTTAAAGATTAACCAGTGAGAAATATAAAACAGAAAGACAACCAGAGACCGACCAGCCCTGTATGGAATCTGATCATGTGCCAGTACACAAAGAGGAACTGTGTGACTTCACATGTTTTAAAGTCGACTGTTATGTGGTGGAAGCCGAGTCGACCTTGACTCGTCGATGTGATGTCATGAATAAAACCACGGGAGAAGGGACCGCTTTCAACCAGTGACAGTCTGTATTAGCAAAGCTTAATGTACATGCGGACATGCACACCATCTACACAGAAACCAGTAGAAACAACAACAGGTTGCAGCTCAGCTGCATCAGCGTGTGCAACAATAACATGCGCTACAATGCCCGTTTGAGTGAACAAATAAAAACAGAAGTATGGGGACAAGCACTGAGGAGGAAAACAAAGCTCAGGCCAGATGTAGCCTGTAAGCCTGCGTGCAGTCACAGTCCTGCTCAGTCAGGGTTTTCTCTCCGTGCTGGCTGTCGTAGTGGTGTTTCATACTCCTCCTCAGCGGGTGGTGAGATGGGGCATCGTAGACAGGTTCAGAACAGGCAGCGGGTCTACGAAGCCTTCTCCATTTGCTTCGGCTGAAGGGCTGATATATTTGTCAACGCTGGGGATTTGCTGTGGTATTTTCGGTGTCAGGGCGGGGCGTTTGGAGTGCTGGCTACTTGGCCGCTGTGGAGAGAGGATCTGGATGGTTCTGCAGCAGCTGGCGTTACAGGAGCCCTCTCACATGAGCGTGCACGGCACTTGTACTTCTGTTGTATTCCAGAACAGACCTGCATATTTTACAAGTGACGGTAGTGAAGGTTTCATCTTTAGTGAAGCAGTTCCACACACTCGATGTAGCGCTGCTGCAGGGGTCGTGACCTTTTGGATGACCTGTGCCACTTTACAAAGTAAAAAAAAAATCACAGACCCGAGTGCCAGTTCATTTCATGATGAGCATTTATCTGTTTATTTATTTACTGCTGCTTGTCTCCCCGTCTAGATTCCTCATGCCAAAAGATCTGAGCTCTACACACACGCACACACTTATTATTTGAGCAAATGTATGAAAATGACTAGGGCACAAAAGAAAATGAATGTGATCTTACCGTTAGTGCGACCCTTGTTTGGCGTAACATCTGGTACCACTGCGAGATGTAGAGCATCGTCTGCGTCCATGCCCTCGTCAGTTGCTACACTGAACACCGACTCATCTTTCAGTGCAGGAGTTCTCTGGTGTCTTCGGTTCTCAGCATGTTTGTACTGCGTCTCTACAGTTCTCACAGAAACGGGCATTTCTTCACTCCTGGGATGATCGTGTGTATGTTTGGTAACCCATCAAATATGACCTGCGACCTGCTGAGGAAAGCCTCTTTATAGTCTCTCCATCAGAGAATGGCTTTAAGCAATCAAATCAAATCAATTTTATTTGTGTAGCCCAAAATCACAAATTACAAATTTGCCTCAGTGGGCTTAACAACAGCACAACATCCTGTCTTTACACCCTCTCATTGGATGAGGAACACCTCCCTAAAAAACCCTTTAACAGGGAGAAACAATAGGAAGAAACCTCAGGGAGAGCAACAGAGGAGGATCTCTCTCCCAAGACGGACAGCGTGCAATGGATGTTGTGTTCACGCAATTTACATAATACAACATTGAAAGAGGGTAACAGAATTATAATGGACATCACATTTATGAAGAACATGATGCACAGGATGCCAAGCAGTGTCCACGTGCCAACGGAGCAGTCCAGGACCCAAGCCACGCAACCAGCATCATCATGTAATAAGAAAAACTTAGGTGAGGAGAGGAAGGGCAGGCAGCATCCAAATGGTGACCACCATCACCACGGAGACCTGGGAGGAGAACCGACTGCACATGCATGCAGGAGAGACTCACATGACACCATTCACACACAGAAAAGGAGAAAGGAGAAGACATCATTCAGAGAGAGAGAAAAGACATGTTAGAGAAGAGAACAGGTTGCAGTAGTCATTAGCCATAATCAATTAAGTCATCAATTCGTCATAATCTATACTCGATAATCTATACTCGATAATCTCGTCGGCAGAACAGTGGTTGGTAAATTCATTGAGACAGAAAACCAACCCACCATCCAGTACAGGTTGTGAAGCACTCAACTTAAAGGCAACTAATTGTAAACTAAGGCAAAAAGATGAGTTTTAAGTTTGGATTTAAAGGACTCAATAGACTCTGATTGTCTGATGGCAGCAGGCAGGTTATTCCACAACAATGGAGCCCGATAGGAAAAGGCCCTGCTGCCACCAGCTGACCTCTTTTTAACTTTGGGTACACACAGGAGCCCTGTATTTTGAGAAGGAAGAGCTTGAGATGGCATGTAAGGTTTAAGGAGATCAGACAGGTAAGATGGGGGAAGCCCATTTAGGATTTTATAAGTCAGCAGAAGCACCTTGTGATCTAACATGGATAGGAAGCCAATGAAGGGAGGCAAGAATTGGTGTAATATGGTCAAATTTCCTAGATTTAGTTAGGATTCTAGCAGCAGCATTCTGAACCATCTGAAGACTTTCAGTACTAGAATGTGGCAGACCTGAGAACAGAACATTACAGTAATCAAGTCTGGATGAAACAAATGCATGTATTAGAGTCTCTGCGTCAGCCATGGAGAGAAAAGACAGAATTTTAGATATGTTACGTAAGTGAAAAAAGGCAGTCTTGATGATTTCTTTAATGTGCTTATCAAAGGAAAGGCTGGGATCAAACGTAACACCAAGATTTTTGGCTGCCACACTTTGTGAAACCACAGAGTTGTCGATTGTTATCGTTACTTGATCAAATTGGTGTCTGTGTCTAGCAGGGCCAATGACCAGCATCTCGGTTTTATCTGAATTTAAAAGCAGAAAGTTAAGTGACATCCAGTTTTTCACAGTAGCCGAGCAGGCCTCTAAGTTAGTCATTTGAGTATGATCATCAGCCCTTATAGGCACATACAGCTGAGTATCATCAGCATAGCAATGGAAACTTATTCCATAACTGTGTATAATTTGGCTAAGCGGTGTAATGTAAAGAGAGAAAAGTAGAGGGCCAAGTACTGAGCCCTGAGGCAAACCATATTTAATGTCAGAAAATTTTGATATAATATTATTATAGCAGACACAATGTGTTCTTCCAGATAGGTAGGACTTAAGCCAAGAGAGAGCTAAGGCAGAGACACCAAAATTATAATTTAATCTATCTAATAGTATACAGTGATCAATGGTGTCAAAGGCTGCACTGAGGTCCAGTAGTAGAAGCACAGAAGTGGAATCAGAGTCGATAGCTAGTAAAAGATCATTCACCACTCTGGTCAGAGCAGTTTCAGTGGAGTGACAGGGCCTGAAAGCCGACTGAAAAGGTTCATATAGATGGTTTTCTTTTATATGGGTCGAAAGTTGTTGATACACAACTCTCTCTAGTACTTTGGAGAAGAATGGAAGATTAGAGACTGGTCGATAGTTACTAAGGTCCCTTTCACACTTGAAAGTCCAAACCAAGGTCTGAACCAGAGTCTGGTTCTGCTGCTTTCACATCTGTTATTTTATAGTCATTAGTTTCAGGACTTTTGCTTTCATACCAGTGGACCTTGACTTGAACTTTTGGCTCGTTGTTGCCGCCAGGTGCGCTCGTTGTTGCCAGGTGTGCTCGTTGTCGCCAGGCGCGCTCGCTGTTGCTAGGTGTTACTGTTTGTGTTTGTTTTATCACTTCCTATGATTTATCCGAAAGTCCGAACCTTTGATTTCACATTAGACATTCATGAACCTTGGTCTGAACCGAGACTACCTCCTGAGCTTGGACCAAAGACCGAGTCTTTGATCCCTGTACCCTGGTCCAAGAGGTTTCACACCTGGCAATCTGGTTTGGACTTTTCTGGAAAGTCTGAAAGTCCGGACTAAACAACATAAGTGTGAAAGGGCCCTAAGAGACCCTGGATCGAGGTGTGGTTTTTTAAGTAGGGGTTTAACCACAGCTGTCTTAAAACTCCTGGGAACAATGCCAGTAGTAAGAGATAAATTAACAATGTCTAGCATTGTAGGTCCAAGAAAAGGCCAGAGGTCTTTAAAAGGTTTTGCTGGTAAGGGATCAAGTAGACAAGCAGTTGGTTGAGAAGCTGACACAAACTTAGTCAAAGTATCAAGAGAGATAGTCTCAAAAGCTGTAATAACTGGAACTGTCAGTGACTCATTGTGTAGATATGAATTTAGTAAGACAGGATCTGCAGGAGTAGATGGAGTTGAAGAACTAATTTTGTTTAAGATCTCCTCAACCTTATTGCAGAAAAAATCTAGTAATTCATGGGCTGTGAATGGTGAGCAGCTAATAGACGACTGCTTTTTAGTAAGTTTAGATACAGTGTCAAAGAGAAATCTGGGGTTATGTTTATTAATATTAATTAAGTGAGAGCGATACGATGTTTTTGCAGTAGATAAAGTGCGCTTGTATTTCGATAAACACATGTGCCATGATACGTAAAAAACTTCCAATTTTGATTTTCGCCATTTACATTCCAGTCTTCTGCAGGTCCGCTTAAGAGCACGTGTCTCATCATTAAACCAGGGTGTAGGCCTCTTTAGTCACCTAGCTCTGGTAGTGAGAGGTGCAACTGAATCGAGGAGACTAGAGAGGAAAATTCAAGCAATGCACTGTGGCACTTCATAGCTGCCCTCTGTAGCTTGGTTTTGGCAGCACATCGGGTTGTAAACACGCTGCTTTGCATCCCGTACTGGGCCGCTGCCCTCTGGGTGGATTCAGCTTTATCAGCCTTGTGTCTGACTTGGAGTTCGACAGCAGAGTGCACACAGCTCGGTCCTCTTGTGCAATGGATTCATATTGATTTGTCTAAGACAGCTGAAAGGGACAATATTGCAGGACAGCTTCTGCCTTTGTCAGCTGTTCGTGACATAAAAAAGCAGGAAGCTGGCCAGCTGTGCTACGTGACGCTGCACTGTGATGCTGCACCATGACGCTGCACCATGACGCTGCACCATGATGCTGCGCCGTGATGCTGCACCATGACCCTGCGCTGTGATGCTGCGTTGGTGGGCAGGTCAGAGGGAGGGGTGTGAGTGACCATGTCAGTTGTGTGCTCTCTCTTACTGTCAAAAACAATGGTGTATTTTTACGCATTACTCATTTCAGTATTATTCTAAATGGAATTGTTTGTTTAGTTCACCATGAGGCTATATTTTGTGTGAAAATGTTTTATTTTATCAAAAAAGTTTATTACATTTTTTGATGATTGCTCCACGTGCCCATGTTAATGGCCTCATGTGCCAGCATGGGCACATGTTGCACTCTGTGCTGCTGGTTTACTATGATGACCCGCCACCAGGCTCCTCAGCTGTTGTCTCCTCTGAGACATCCATGTTGTTAACGTCAAGATCACATGACCAGAGACTAGTCCATGTCCAGCTGAAAGCCTCATCACAGAGCAGTAACGTCGACTAGTCTGTGCAACCCCAGTTACCAACTGTCTGTTGATTACTTACCTGTCTTCCACACAATGTAAAAAACAAAACGATTGTTGTGCTGATGTCACCTGAATGGCTTGCTAACAGAGCTTTCAGCTCTAACATCATGTTGGTTTCTGCTCTAACATCATGTTACTTTCAGCTCTAACATCGTGTTAGTTTCAGCTTTAACATCATGTGGTTTCAGCTCTAACATGTTGGTTTCAGCTCTAACAAGGTTTCGGCTCTAACTTTCAGCTCTAACATGTTGGTTTCAGCTCTAACACCATGTTGTTTCAGCTCTAACATCATGTAGTTTCAGCTCTAACATCATGTTGGTTTCAGTGCTAACATCATGTGGTTTCAGCTCTAACATCATGTTGGTTTCAGCTCTAACACCATGTGGTTTCAGCTCTACCATCATGTGGTTTCAGCTCTAACATCATGTGGTTTCAGCTCTAACATCATGTTGGTTTCAGCTCTAACATCATGTGGTTTCAGCTCTAACATCATGTTGGTTTCAGCTCTAACATCTGTGGTTTCAGCTCCAACATCATGTGGTTTCAGCTCTAATATCTGTGGTTTCAGGTCTGACATCATGTTGATTTCAGCTCTAACATCATGCAGTTTCAACTTTAACATCATGTGGTTTCAGCTTTAACATTATGTTGGTAGCAGCTCTAACATGTGGTTTCAGCTCTAACATGTTGGTTTCAGCTCTTACATCATGTGGTTTCAGCTCTAACAACATGTTGGTTTCAGCTCTAACATCATGTGATTTCAGCTCTAACATCGTGTGGTTTCACCTTTAACATCATGTTGGTTTCCGCTCTAACATCATGTGGTTTCAGCTCTAACATGTTGGTGTCAGCTCTAACATCATATGGTTTCAGCTCTAACATCATGTTAGAGGTTAACCAACATGGTTATCCAAGATGGCAGCGCGCTGGACGCAGCGGCTACTGCGGCTCCCTGTTCAGCGTTGTGTTTTCTTTGTTATTTATACGTTAGTTTTAAGTGTATTTACAAGTGTAGGTCCTGTGGTCTCCTACAGCCATCAGGAACTTTTTAACCTCAGAACGGATTACTCACTTCCCTCCACCATCACAGACAACTCCCCCATCCATATTATCTGCTCACCGGTCTCGCAGTGGAAATGCTGCCCCCTGTCGGCAACGTAAACAAAAGAGGGGGAAACGAGGCGGACTACATGCTAAGCTAAGTAGCGTTCCCTTCAAAGTTTCCCTCCCCAGCATCTTCATGGCTAATGTCCGGTGGTTAGCTAACAAAATGGAGGAGATAAGACTCAGGCTGTCCTCTCAGAAAAGGCTGCAGAACTGCTGTCTGCTGATGTTTACGGAGACTTGGCTCAACAGCAACATAGCGACTCGGCAGTCGAGCTAGCGGGCCGCACAGCCTTCCGTGCCGACAGGACAGCGGACTCCGGCAAGATCCGCGGAGGAGGTTTGAGTATTTATGTCAGTAACTCTTGGTGCAACAATATAAAGATGGTTGAAAGGCATTGCTCTGCTGATCTCCAGCTCCTTATGATTCAGTGAAGGCCTTTTTACCTGCCCAGGGAGCTAACGACCATTACCATCGCTGCTGTATACATCCCCCCACATGCTAATGCTAAGGTAGCACTTAAGCAGCTACAATGTGCCATCAGCAGACAACAGACCAAACACCCGGACAATGCCTTTATCATAGGTGGTGACTTTAATCAGGCTAACCTCAGGGCTGTATTGCCCAAATGTCTCCTGCCCCACTAGGGGACAAAACACCCTGGACCAACTCTATACAAACATTAAGGACTCATATAAAGCTAGTCCCTGTCCCCACCTGGGGCATTCTGACCACCTCTGCCTGTTCCTGGTCCCAGCCTACAAACCCCTCTTAAAATGGGTCAAGCCAGCAGTAAAGACAATCACTATGTGGCCAGAAGGAGCAGTCTCTGAACTCCAGGACTGTTCTGACAACACAGACTGGAGTATTTTTGCACATTCGGCTACCCATGGCTCCCATATAGACATTAATGAACAGACATCTGCCATACTAGCCTACATTAACTTTTGCACTGAGTCTCGCAGCAAAAAAATCAATCTGCGCCTTTCCAAACCAGAAACCCTGGATGACCAGTGAGGTCTGGCAGCTGCTGAATGTCCGGGATACAGCGTTCAAGTCAGGTAACTGTGAGGCCTACAGCGCAGCCAGATCCAACCTCAAAAAGGGCATCAGAACAGCCAAACATAAATATTCCCTATGAATAGAGGACCACTTTCACAATAACTCCGATCCCCGGCGAATGTGGCAAGGCATTCATTCTATCACAGACTACAAAAGCTCTAATAGCGGTCCCGCTGTCCATGATGCCTCCCTGCCAGACAAGCTAAATCATTTCTATGCCCGCTTCGACAAGGACAATACTGACCCGGCCACAAAAATCCCCAACCAGCCAGGAAACCAGGTGCTCACTCTATCGATCACAGAGGTCAGAGAATCACTGCGCAGAGTGAACACACAGAAGGCTGCTGGACCGGACAGCATACCGGGTCGGGTCCTCTGGGAATGTGCCGACCAGCTGGCTGAGGTCTTCACAACTATATTTAACCTCTCACTGTCCCAATCTATGGTCCCAGCATGCTTTAAGACCACCTCTATCATTCCTGTCTCCAAGAAACCCACATGTCTGAATGACTACCGACCCATAGCACTTACCCCCATTGCCATGAAGTGCTTTGAGAGACTGGTTCTGGCTCACATCAAAAACATTATCCCCCCCACATTCAACCCACATCAGTTCGCCATCCCAAAAGGTCTACTGAGGATGCCATTGCCACTGCCCTGCACTTTGCTCTGACCCACCTTGAACTTAACAACACATACATCTGGATGCTGTTTATAGATTATAGCTCTGCCTTCAACACTATCATCCCCACCAAACTAACCACCAAACTCCTCTCCCTTGGCCTCAACCCCTCCCTCTGTAACTGGATCCTGGACTTCCTGACCAACAGACCTCAGTCTGTTAGGTTAGGTGACCACTCCTCCTCCACCCTGACCCTCAGCACAGGTGCCCCTCAAGGCTGTGTTCTGAGCCCCCTCCTTTTCTCCCTCTTTACCCACGACTGCCTGCCAACTCACCCTTCAAATGTTATAGTTAAGTTTGCAGATGACACCTCAGTCATTGGCCAAATCACCAACAATGACGAGACGGCCTACAGAGACGAGATTCAGCACCTGACATCATGGTGTACTACGAACAGTCTTGTCCTCAATGTGCAGAAGACGAAGGAGCTGGTTGTGAACTTCAGGAGGTCTAGAAGCTGCAGCCACTCCCCCATTCACATCGATGGGGTGGAAGTGGAGAGTGTTTCCAGCTTTAAATTCCTCGGAGTCCACATCAGCGAGGAATTTTCCTGGACATTAAGCACCCAGGCCCTTGTGAAAAAGGCCCAACAATGCCTGCATTTCCTGAGGAGGCTGAGGAGCGCCCGTCTACCCCCCAAAACTCTCACCAACTTCTACCACTGCACCATAGAGAGCATCCTGACCATCTGCATCTCAGCATGGTACGGCAACTGCACCTCAGTAGACCAGAAAGCTCTGCAGCGGGTCGTCAAGGCGGCCCAGCATATCACCGGTACCCAGCTCCCAGCCATACAAGACATTTATCACAAACGCTGCCTTCGAAGGGGTCTGAGCATCAGCAGAGATCCCACCCACCCCAACCATGGACTGTTCTCCCCCCTGCGCTCTGGGAGGCGCTACAGGAGCCTCAGAGCCCACACTACCAGGCTCAAAAACAGCTTCTTTCCCCAAGCTATTGCCCACCCGAACCTGGCTACCCACTGAATGTCTGTAGATATGTTTAAATATTTTGTACTCTTGCTTTTTTTTTTTGTACTTATTTAAGCTTTTGGTCTTCATGTGTGTATATCTTATACTGTGTTTGCTGTGTTTGTCTGTGTCTGTCTTGCACTGTTTGGTGAAGCCACAGCCCTCATTTCATTTTTAACATGTGCCTGCACATTGTTTTTAATGACAATAAATTGAATTGGATTGAATTGAATTGAATGTTGGTTTCAGCTCTAACATCATGTGGTTTCAGCTTTAACATTATGTGGTTTCGGCTCTAACATCATATGGTTTTAGCTCTAACATTATGTGGTTTCAGCTCTAGCATCATGTGGTTTCAGCTGTAACATATGGTTTCAGCTCTAACATGTGGTTTCAGCTCTAACATATTGGTTTCAGCTGTAACATCATATGGTTTCAGCTCTATCATCATGTTGGTTTCAGCTGTAACATCATGTGGTTTCAGCTCTAACATCACGTGGTTTCAGCTCTAACATCATGTGGTTTCAGCTCTAACATCATGTGGTTTCAGTGCTAACATCATGTGGTTTCAGCTCTAACATCATGTGGTTTCAGCTCTAATATCATGTTGGTTTCAGGTCTGACATCATGTGGTTTCAGCTCTAACATCATGTGGTTTCAGCTCTAATATCATGTTGGTTTCAGCTCTAACATCATGTGGTTTCAGCTCTAACATCATGTGGTTTCAGCTTTAACATCATGTGGTTTCAGCTCTAACATCATGTGGTTTCAGCTCTAATATCATGTTGGTTTCAGGTCTGACATCATGTGGTTTCAGCTCTAACATCATGTGGTTTCAGCTCTAATATCATGTTGGTTTCAGGTCTGACATCATGTGGTTTCAGCTCTAACATCATGTGGTTTCAGCTCTAATATCATGTTGGTTTCAGCTCTAACATCATGTGGTTTCAGCTCTAACATCATGTGGTTTCAGCTTTAACATCATGTGGTTTCAGCTCTAACATCATGTGGTTTCAGCTCTAATATCATGTTGGTTTCAGGTCTGACATCATGTGGGTTTGTCACACTTCACTCTTGTCATCTGGTTTCCAGGACGTGGATGATTTCTTTGAGCATGAGAAGACGTTCCTTTTAGAATATCACAACCGAGTAAAAGACGCCTCCGCCAGGTCAGACAGAATGATCAGATCTCACAAAAGTAAGTTTGTGTCTCTTTTTTGTAATGTAGTACACACCCACACTACAGACATAACAAACTAACATAGTACACAGTACACACTGATACACATGGTACACAGACAACAGTACCTCTAACAGTACTAACATAGTACCACAGTACATACTGATACACATGATACACAGGCTTCTTTATACAAAGCACAGTCAAGTCAAGTCAGTTTTATTTGTATAGGCTAGTATCACACGTGTCTCGGGGCTTTACAGCAACACAACATGCTGTCCTTACACCCTTACATCGGATGAGGAACAACTCCCTAAAACCCTTTAACAGGGAGAAAACTTGGAAGAAAGCTCAGGGAGAGCAACAGAGGAGGATCTCTCTCCCCAGATGGACAACATGCAATGATGTTGTGTTTACACAATACAACATTGAAAGAGGTTAACACAATTATAATGGTTATGAGTTATAAATCCCCTGATCGATGGGCTGACTTAACCCGCTTTCAGAGGGCCTCCACCGGCCGGCTTTGCCGGCATTCGGGTGGCCGCTTCCTTCGGTCTTGCGGAGGTCACCCAAGGGCGGCAACAACGACATGACTCTGGGCGTCGTCGGCTGCGCGGTGGGGTCCCCCATCTCCGGTGCTACTCTGGGAACCATGAAACAAAGCGCGGTGGGGGCGGCTCGCCCTGACGTCCCCTCCGTGCACCTCCGGGTACCCGATGGTTACTTTGTTCTTCTTTTACGCGTGCGGGTCGGGGTTTCCGTGAGCGCTGAGAGAGCTGCTGTCGGTGTCTCCGAGGCGCGTAAAGAGCAAAGGCAGCTGCCATGAGATGTGCGTCAGCCCGTCAGCCTCGCACGCACGCCATCCATGATTGGACTATGACCTCAGATCAGACGAGACAACCCGCTGAATTTAAGCCCATTACTAAGCGGAGGTCCATGAATACTGGGATGGCATCCAGCGCTTTACCTGTGCCCCCGTCCATAGGGTTAGTGGTTGTGTCAGGAAGGGCATCCGACGTAAAACTTTGCCAGATCATTATGCGGATTGACAAGACCGCCATCGGTGTTGTGCCCTCACAGGGTACCGATGGAAACTGTCGATTCCGCTGTGGCGACCCCTGGGAAACAGGGAACAAGCCGAAAGAAGAAGAAGAATGAGTTATAAATCCCCATGACTGCTGGGATAGGCTCTAGCATCCCTGCGACCCTCAGCAGAATAAGTGGTTTGGATAATGGATAATGAATTATAAAAGTATGTGTGTATGAGTGTAAGTATAACATTTCCACAGTGACGGTGGAAAACATGTATGTGTACAATGGATTGTAAATATGGTGTTCTATTTAAATACGGTGTTATATTTAGACGATATATTTGACATGTGACGGAAGGACACCTGCCACTAAGTTTGTCCATAACAGAGCTACAGGTCATCTGTCACCAGTGACCTTATCAGTTCAGTACATTGGTCATCACACCTTCAGTTCCACAAGGAACCACCAGGTGATGGGTCATAACACACTGTCATCCTCTTACCTCATCATAGTCACTTTGCTCTGTACATACTCCAGAAGAAGAGATGGGACCTATCAGAACATGTTAGCCAGCTCCTGGTACAGGCCCTAGATATCACTCCATGAGCTCTGGTTTCCCAGTTAGAATACAAGATCCAGAAGAATCCTTAATGATGCGTTGGATTCTAAGTTGTTAAGATGTGCACTCTCCTCCGCTCTCAGTGTGTGTACACAGGCTAGCTGAGGATATAGTCCCTCTGCTCTCAGTGTGTACTCTGGCTAGCTGAGGATACAGTCCCTCTGGTCTCTCAGTGTGTACTCTGGCTAGCTGAGGATACAGTCCCTCTGCTCTCAGTGTGTACTCTGGCTAGCTGAGGATACAGTCCCTCTGCTCTCTCAGTGTATACTCTGGCTAGCTGAGGATACAGTCCCTCTGCTCTCTCAGTGTGTGTACTCTGGCTAGCTGAGGATACAGGCCCTCTGCTCTCTCAGTGTGTGTACTCTGGCTAGCTGAGGATACAGTCCCTCTGCTCTCTCAGTGTGTACTCTGGCTAGCTGAGGATACAGTCCCTCTGCTCTCAGTGTGTACTCTGGCTAGCTGAGGATACAGTCCCTCTGCTCTCTCAGTGTATACTCTGGCTAGCTGAGGATACAGTCCCTCTGCTCTCTCAGTGTGTGTACTCTGGCTAGCTGAGGATACAGGCCCTCTGCTCTCTCAGTATGTGTACTCTGGCTAGCTGAGGATACAGTCCCTCTGCTCTCTCAGTGTGTACTCTGGCTAGCTGAGGATACAGTCCCTCTGCTCTCTCAGTGTGTGTACTCTGGCTAGCTGAGGATACAGGCCCTCTGCTCTCTCAGTGTGTGTACCCTGGCTAGCTGAGGATACAGTCCCTCTGCTCTCTCAGTGTGTGTACTGTGGCTAGCTGAGGATATAGTCCCTATGCTCTCAGTGTGTGTACTGTGGCTAGCTGAGGATACAGTCCCTCTGCTCTCTCAGTGTGTGTACCCTGCCTAGCTGAGGATATAGTCCCTCTGCTCTCCCAGTGTGTATATTCTGCCTAGCTGAGGATACAGTCCCTCTGCTCTCTCAGTGTGTACTCTGGCTAGCTGAGGATACAGTCCCTCTGCTCTCTCAGTGTGTACTTGGCTAGCTGAGGATATAGTCCCTCTGCTCTCAGTGTGTACTCTGCCTAGCTGAGGATACAGTCCCTCTGCTCTCCCAGTGTGTATACTCTGCCTAGCTGAGGATACAGTCCCTCTGCTCTCTCAGTGTGTGTACTGTGGCTAGCTGAGAATACAGTCCCTCTGCTCTCTCAGTGTGTGTACTCTGGCTAGCTGAGGATACAGTCCCTCTGCTCTCTCAGTGTGTGTACTCTGGCTAGCTGAGGATACAGTCCCTCTGCTCTCTCAGTGTGTACTCTGCCTAGCTGAGGATACAGTCCCTCTGCTCTCCCAGTGTGTATATTCTGCCTAGCTGAGGATACAGTCCCTCTGCTCTCTCAGTGTGTACTCTGCCTAGCTGAGGATACAGTCCCTCTGCTCTCTCAGTGTGTACTTGGCTAGCTGAGGATATAGTCCCTCTGCTCTCAGTGTGTACTCTGCCTAGCTGAGGATACAGTCCCTCTGCTCTCCCAGTGTGTATACTCTGCCTAGCTGAGGATACAGTCCCTCTGCTCTCTCAGTGTGTGTACTGTGGCTAGCTGAGAATACAGTCCCTCTGCTCTCTCAGTGTGTGTACTCTGGCTAGCTGAGGATACAGTCCCTCTGCTCTCTCAGTGTGTGTACTCTGGCTAGCTGAGGATACAGTCCCTCTGCTCTCTCAGTGTGTGTACCCTGGCTAGCTGAGGATACAGTCCCTCTGCTCTCTCAGTGTGTGTACTCTGGCTAGCTGAGGATACAGTCCCTCTGCTCTCTCAGTGTGTACTCTGCCTAGCTGAGGATACAGTCCCTCTGCTCTCCCAGTGTGTATATTCTGCCTAGCTGAGGATACAGTCCCTCTGCTCTCTCAGTGTGTACTCTGCCTAGCTGAGGATACAGTCCCTCTGCTCTCTCAGTGTGTACTTGGCTAGCTGAGGATATAGTCCCTCTGCTCTCAGTGTGTACTCTGCCTAGCTGAGGATACAGTCCCTCTGCTCTCCCAGTGTGTATACTCTGCCTAGCTGAGGATACAGTCCCTCTGCTCTCTCAGTGTGTGTACTGTGGCTAGCTGAGAATACAGTCCCTCTGCTCTCTCAGTGTGTGTACTCTGGCTAGCTGAGGATACAGTCCCTCTGCTCTCTCAGTGTGTGTACTCTGGCTAGCTGAGGATACAGTCCCTCTGCTCTCTCAGTGTGTACTCTGCCTAGCTGAGGATACAGTCCCTCTGCTCTCCCAGTGTGTATATTCTGCCTAGCTGAGGATACAGTCCCTCTGCTCTCTCAGTGTGTACTCTGCCTAGCTGAGGATACAGTCCCTCTGCTCTCTCAGTGTGTACTTGGCTAGCTGAGGATATAGTCCCTCTGCTCTCAGTGTGTACTCTGCCTAGCTGAGGATACAGTCCCTCTGCTCTCCCAGTGTGTATACTCTGCCTAGCTGAGGATACAGTCCCTCTGCTCTCTCAGTGTGTGTACTGTGGCTAGCTGAGAATACAGTCCCTCTGCTCTCTCAGTGTGTGTACTCTGGCTAGCTGAGGATACAGTCCCTCTGCTCTCTCAGTGTGTGTACTCTGGCTAGCTGAGGATACAGTCCCTCTGCTCTCTCAGTGTGTGTACCCTGGCTAGCTGAGGATACAGTCCCTCTGCTCTCTCAGTGTGTGTACTCTGGCTAGCTGAGGATACAGTCCCTCTGCTCTCTCAGTGTGTGTACCCTTTCTAGCTGAGGATACAGTCCCTCTGCTCTCTCAGTGTGTGTACTCTGGCTAGCTGAGGATATAGTCCCTCTGCTCTCTCAGTGTGTGTACTCTGGCTAGCTGAGGATACAGTCCCTCTGCTCTCTCAGTGTGTGTACTCTGGCTAGCTGAGGATATAGTCCCTCTGCTCTCAGTGTGTACTCTGGCTAGCTGAGGATACAGTCCCTCTGCTCTCTCAGTGTGTACTCTGGCTAGCTGAGGATACAGTCCCTCTGCTCTCTCAGTGTGTACTCTGGCTAGCTGAGGATACAGTCCCTCTTCTCTCAGTGTGTACTCTGGCTAGCTGAGGATACAGTCCCTCTGCTCTCTCAGTGTGTACTCTGGCTAGCTGAGGATACAGTCCCTCTGCTCTCAGTGTGTACTCTGGCTAGCTGAGGATACAGTCCCTCTGGTCTCTCAGTGTGTACTCTGGCTAGCTGAGGATACAGTCCCTCTGCTCTCTCAGTGTGTGTACTCTGGCTAGCTGAGGATACAGGCCCTCTGCTCTCTCAGTGTGTGTACTCTGGCTAGCTGAGGATACAGTCCCTCTGCTCTCTCAGTGTGTGTACTCTGGCTAGCTGAGGATACAGTCCCTCTGCTCTCAGTGTGTACTCTGGCTAGCTGAGGATACAGTCCCTCTGCTCTCTCAGTGTATACTCTGGCTAGCTGAGGATACAGTCCCTCTGCTCTCTCAGTGTGTGTACTCTGGCTAGCTGAGGATACAGTCCCTCTGCTCTCTCAGTGTGTGTACTCTGGCTAGCTGAGGATATAGTCCCTCTGCTCTCAGTGTGTACCCTGCCTAGCTGAGGATACAGTCCCTCTGCTCTCTCAGTGTGTGTACCCTGCCTAGCTGAGGATACAGTCCCTCTGCTCTCTCAGTGTGTGTACCCTGGCTAGCTGAGGATATAGTCCCTCTGCTCTCTCAGTGTGTGTACCCTGCCTAGCTGAGGATACAGTCCCTCTGCTCTCTCAGTGTGTGTACCCTGCCTAGCTGAGGATACAGTCCCTCTGCTCTCTCAGTGTGTGTACCCTGGCTAGCTGAGGATATAGTCCCTCTGCTCTCTCAGTGTGTGTACTCTGGCTAGCTGAGGATACAGTCCCTCTGCTCTCTCAGTGTGTGTACTCTGGCTAGCTGAGGATACAGTCCCTCTGCTCTCTCAGTGTGTGTACCCTGGCTAGCTGAGGATACAGTCCCTCTGCTCTCTCAGTGTGTGTACCCTGGCTAGCTGAGGATACAGTCCCTCTGCTCTCAGTGTGTACCCTGCCTAGCTGAGGATACAGTCCCTCTGCTCTCCCAGTGTGTGTACTCTGGCTAGCTGAGGATACAGTCCCTCTGCTCTCTCAGTGTGTGTACCCTGCCTAGCTGAGGATACAGTCCCTCTGCTCTCTCAGTGTGTATACTCTGCCTAGCTGAGGATACAGTCCCTCTGCTCTCTCAGTGTGTGTACTCTGGCTAGCTGAGGATATAGTCCCTCTGCTCTCCCAGTGTGTATACTCTGCCTAGCTGAGGATACAGTCCCTCTGCTCTCTCAGTGTGTGTACTCTGGCTAGCTGAGGATATAGTCCCTCTGCTCTCAGTGTGTACCCTGCCTAGCTGAGGATACAGTCCCTCTGCTCTCTCAGTGTGTGTACCCTGCCTAGCTGAGGATACAGTCCCTCTGCTCTCTCAGTGTGTGTACCCTGGCTAGCTGAGGATATAGTCCCTCTGCTCTCTCAGTGTGTGTACCCTGGCTAGCTGAGGATATAGTCCCTCTGCTCTCTCAGTGTGTGTACCCTGCCTAGCTGAGGATACAGTCCCTCTGCTCTCTCAGTGTGTGTACCCTGGCTAGCTGAGGATACAGTCCCTCTGCTCTCTCAGTATGTGTACTCTGGCTAGCTGAGGATATAGTCCCTCTGCTCTCTCAGTGTGTGTACTCTGGCTAGCTGAGGATACAGTCCCTCTGCTCTCTCAGTGTGTGTACTCTGGCTAGCTGAGGATATAGTCCCTCTGCTCTCAGTGTGTACCCTGCCTAGCTGAGGATACAGTCCCTCTGCTCTCTCAGTGTGTGTACTGTGGCTAGCTGAGGATACAGTCCCTCTGCTCTCTCAGTGTGTGTACCCTGCCTAGCTGAGGATATAGTCCCTCTGCTCTCCCAGTGTGTATATTCTGCCTAGCTGAGGATACAGTCCCTCTGCTCTCTCAGTGTGTACTCTGGCTAGCTGAGGATACAGTCCCTCTGCTCTCTCAGTGTGTACTTGGCTAGCTGAGGATATAGTCCCTCTGCTCTCAGTGTGTACTCTGCCTAGCTGAGGATACAGTCCCTCTGCTCTCCCAGTGTGTATACTCTGCCTAGCTGAGGATACAGTCCCTCTGCTCTCTCAGTGTGTGTACTGTGGCTAGCTGAGAATACAGTCCCTCTGCTCTCTCAGTGTGTGTACTCTGGCTAGCTGAGGATACAGTCCCTCTGCTCTCTCAGTGTGTGTACTCTGGCTAGCTGAGGATACAGTCCCTCTGCTCTCTCAGTGTGTACTCTGCCTAGCTGAGGATACAGTCCCTCTGCTCTCCCAGTGTGTATATTCTGCCTAGCTGAGGATACAGTCCCTCTGCTCTCTCAGTGTGTACTCTGCCTAGCTGAGGATACAGTCCCTCTGCTCTCTCAGTGTGTACTTGGCTAGCTGAGGATATAGTCCCTCTGCTCTCAGTGTGTACTCTGCCTAGCTGAGGATACAGTCCCTCTGCTCTCCCAGTGTGTATACTCTGCCTAGCTGAGGATACAGTCCCTCTGCTCTCTCAGTGTGTGTACTGTGGCTAGCTGAGAATACAGTCCCTCTGCTCTCTCAGTGTGTGTACTCTGGCTAGCTGAGGATACAGTCCCTCTGCTCTCTCATTGTGTGTACTCTGGCTAGCTGAGGATACAGTCCCTCTGCTCTCTCAGTGTGTGTACCCTGGCTAGCTGAGGATACAGTCCCTCTGCTCTCTCAGTGTGTGTACTCTGGCTAGCTGAGGATACAGTCCCTCTGCTCTCTCAGTGTGTGTACCCTGCCTAGCTGAGGATACAGTCCCTCTGCTCTCAGTGTGTGTACTGTGGCTAGCTGAGGATACAGTCCCTCTGCTCTCTCAGTGTGTACTCTGGCTAGCTGAGGATACAGTCCCTCTGCTCTCTCAGTGTGTACTCTGGCTAGCTGAGGATACAGTCCCTCTTCTCTCAGTGTGTACTCTGGCTAGCTGAGGATACAGTCCCTCTGCTCTCTCAGTGTGTACTCTGGCTAGCTGAGGATACAGTCCCTCTGCTCTCAGTGTGTACTCTGGCTAGCTGAGGATACAGTCCCTCTGGTCTCTCAGTGTGTACTCTGGCTAGCTGAGGATACAGTCCCTCTGCTCTCTCAGTGTGTGTACTCTGGCTAGCTGAGGATACAGGCCCTCTGCTCTCTCAGTGTGTGTACTCTGGCTAGCTGAGGATACAGTCCCTCTGCTCTCTCAGTGTGTACTCTGGCTAGCTGAGGATACAGTCCCTCTGCTCTCAGTGTGTACTCTGGCTAGCTGAGGATACAGTCCCTCTGCTCTCTCAGTGTATACTCTGGCTAGCTGAGGATACAGTCCCTCTGCTCTCTCAGTGTGTGTACTCTGGCTAGCTGAGGATACAGGCCCTCTGCTCTCTCAGTGTGTGTACTCTGGCTAGCTGAGGATACAGTCCCTCTGCTCTCTCAGTGTGTACTCTGGCTAGCTGAGGATACCGTCCCTCTGCTCTCTCAGTGTGTGTACTGTGGCTAGCTGAGGATACAGGCCCTCTGCTCTCTCAGTGTGTGTACCCTGGCTAGCTGAGGATACAGTCCCTCTGCTCTCTCAGTGTGTGTACTGTGGCTAGCTGAGGATATAGTCCCTATGCTCTCAGTGTGTGTACTGTGGCTAGCTGAGGATACAGTCCCTCTGCTCTCTCAGTGTGTGTACCCTGCCTAGCTGAGGATATAGTCCCTCTGCTCTCAGTGTGTACTCTGCCTAGCTGAGGATACAGTCCCTCTGCTCTCCCAGTGTGTATATTCTGCCTAGCTGAGGATACAGTCCCTCTGCTCTCTCAGTGTGTACTTGGCTAGCTGAGGATATAGTCCCTCTGCTCTCAGTGTGTACTCTCCCTAGCTGAGGATACAGTCCCTCTGCTCTCCCAGTGTGTATACTCTGCCTAGCTGAGGATACAGTCCCTCTGCTCTCTCAGTGTGTGTACTGTGGCTAGCTGAGAATACAGTCCCTCTGCTCTCTCAGTGTGTGTACCCTGGCTAGCTGAGGATACAGTCCCTCTGCTCTCCCAGTGTGTGTACCCTGCCTAGCTGAGGATACAGTCCCTCTGCTCTCCCAGTGTGTGTACTCTGGCTAGCTGAGGATACAGTCCCTCTGCTCTCTCAGTGTGTGTACCCTGCCTAGCTGAGGATACAGTCCCTCTGCTCTCTCAGTGTGTGTACTCTGGCTAGCTGAGGATACAGTCCCTCTGCTCTCTCAGTGTGTGTACTCTGGCTAGCTGAGGATATAGTCCCTCTGCTCTCAGTGTGTACCCTGCCTAGCTGAGGATACAGTCCCTCTGCTCTCTCAGTGTGTGTACCCTGCCTAGCTGAGGATACAGTCCCTCTGCTCTCTCAGTGTGTGTACCCTGGCTAGCTGAGGATATAGTCCCTCTGCTCTCTCAGTGTGTGTACCCTGCCTAGCTGAGGATACAGTCCCTCTGCTCTCTCAGTATGTGTACTCTGGCTAACTGAGGATATAGTCCCTCTGCTCTCTCAGTGTGTGTACTCTGGCTAGCTGAGGATACAGTCCCTCTGCTCTCTCAGTGTGTGTACTCTGGCTAGCTGAGGATATAGTCCCTCTGCTCTCAGTGTGTACCCTGCCTATCTGAGGATATAGTCCCTCTGCTCTCTCAGTGTGTGTACTCTGGCTAGCTGAGGATACAGTCCCTCTGCTCTCTCAGTGTGTGTACTCTGGCTAGCTGAGGATACAGTCCCTCTGCTCTCTCAGTGTGTGTACCCTGCCTATCTGAGGATACAGTCCCTCTGCTCTCTCAGTGTGTGTACCCTGCCTAGCTGAGGATACAGTCCCTCTGCTCTCTCAGTGTGTGTACTGTGGCTAGCTGAGAATACAGTCCCTCTGCTCTCTCAGTGTGTGTACCCTGCCTAGCTGAGGATATAGTCCCTCTGCTCTCCCAGTGTGTATACTCTGGCTAGCTGGGGATACAGTCCCTCTGCTCTCTCAGTTTGTGTACTCTGGCTAGCTGAGGATATAGTCCCTCTGCTCTCTCAGTGTGTGTACTCTGGCTAGCTGAGGATACAGTCCCTCTGCTCTCTCAGTGTGTGTACTCTGGCTAGCTGAGGATATAGTCCCTCTGCTCTCAGTGTGTACCCTGCCTAGCTGAGGATACAGTCCCTCTGCTCTCCCAGTGTGTATACTCTGGCTAGCTGAGGATACAGTCCCTCTGCTCTCCCAGTGTGTGTACCCTGGCTAGCTGAGGATACCGTCCCTCTGCTCTCTCAGTGTGTACTCTGGCTAGCTGAGGATACAGTCCCTCTGCTCTCAGTGTGTATACTCTGGCTAGCTGAGGATACCGTCCCTCTGCTCTCCCTGTGTGTGTACCCTGCCTAGCTGAGGATACAGTCCCTCTTCTCTCCCAGTGTGTATACTCTGGCTAGCTGAGGATACCGTCCCTCTGCTCTCCCAGTGTGTGTACCCTGGCTAGCTGAGGATACCGTCCCTCTGCTCTCTCAGTGTGTATACTCTGCCTAGCTGAGGATACAGTCCCTCTGCTCTCAGTGTGTATACTCTGGCTAGCTGAGGATACAGTCCCTCTGCTCTCCCAGTGTGTGTACCCTGCCTAGCTGAGGATACAGTCCCTCTTCTCTCCCAGTGTGTATACTCTGGCTAGCTGAGGATACCGTCCCTCTGCTCTCCCAGTGTGTGTACCCTGGCTAGCTGGGGATACCGTCCCTCTGCAGAAGGGTTGCAGTAACCAGAGGAATGGTGTGTGTTGTTTTGTGTTCCAGATGCTGCAGATGACATCAACAGAATCGCCTCTTCACTCTACACGTTAGGAACGCAGGACTCCACAGACATCTGCAAGTAAGAAACTTGATCCCTGACTCTGACTGCTTACCCCAACTGACCTTTGACACCGACTGTGACCCCTGACTCTGATCCTTGACACCGACTCTGACCCTTGACACCGACATTGACACTGACTCTGACCCCTGACTTTGACCCTTGACACCCCCTCTGACCCCTGATTCTGACCCTTGACACCGACATTGACACTGACTCTGACCCCTGACTTTGACCCTTGACACCCCCTCTGACCCCTGACTCTGACCCTTGACACCGACTTTGACCCCTGACTCTGACCCTTGACACTAATTCTGACCCCTGATTGACAGCGTGTTGACTTGATTTGATCCATGTTGGCTTCTGAGATGTTAGAAAGCAGTGTGGAAGCAGTTTGCCCTCAGCTTTGTCAGTTAATATTCCACATCTGTTGGTGACTGTGTTCCTGAAATGAAGACGGTTTATTCTGCTGATTCTTCTCATGTGCTCACATTACATGGAGTTCCACGTGATGTGTTGCTCATGTGACCTTTAAACATTACTCAACATCAGAGAAATAAAGATCATGAGTCAGAAACATCTGATGCAATATTAAAAGTAAAAAATGTCTTTGTAATATCATAGATGTCTGGCAATGAGATGCCACATATCAACAATCTAGTCAAAGTAACTGACAATAACAATCTAGTCAGAGTAACTGACAGCTTATAAAATCTTAATAATACTGTGTGTATGGGGAGCAATATGATAAAAGATGACATGGTGGCAGTACTTAAGTTAGAGGTTATAGCAGTAACTTAGTTGTGTTAATTCAGATGTAAACTGAAAATACACTGATGCATGCGTTTGTGTCAATGTGTGATGTGTGTGTGTGTGTGTGTGTGTGTGCGTGTGCGCAACTGTCAGCGCTACGTCATCCTCAGACGTCGTTGATCCATGCTGCTGTTGTGTGAGTAACCAGACTGAACTGTTTTCCAGGTTCTTCCTGAAAGTGTCGGAGTTGTTTGAGAAAACGCGGGTAAGTTTTAGTTCAGTCATCCTTCCCGCCTGGATTTAAAGCCCTCCAGTCTCCACATGTATCCACATGTGAGTTGTAATGCTGGTGTGTGTCTTCAGCATCTGTCAGTCTTTCAATCTGCTCTTGTGCAGAAAATCGAGGCGCGGGTTGCAGCAGATGAGGACTTGAAGCTGGCAGACTTACTTAAGTACTACCTCCGCGAGTCCCAAGCCGCCAAGGTTATTATTCATTATTATTATTACTGCAAGTCAGTTCTCAGTAATGTTTATGGTTGTTGTGTCGCTGGGAGTTGTGCTAGTGTGTTTATTGTGACTCTTGGATTTAATTGAGGTAATGCTTGTACAGTGCATGACGGTTCAGGCTTGCTACATGTACCACAGATGTTAGAGGTGTTTTGGATGAATGCGTCCGTTGTGTCTTCAGGACCTGCTGTACCGGCGAGGCCGAGCGCTAGTGGACTACGAGAATGCCAACAAGGCTTTGGACAAAGCTAGGGCCAAGAACAAGGACGTGCTGCAGGCCGAGACCAGCCAGCAGCTCTGCTGCCAGAAGTTTGAGAAGATCTCCGAGTCAGCCAAGCAAGGTGGACCCCTCCATTCCCTTTATTAGCCTTAATTAAGTCTTAAGGTGGACCCCTCCGTTCCTTTTATTATCCTTAATTAAGTCTTAAGGTGGACCCCTCCATTCCCTTTATAGCCTTAATTAAGTCTTAAGGTGGACCCCTCCAGTCCCTTTGTTAGCCTTAATTAAGTCTTAAGGTGGACCCCTCCATTCCTTTTATTATCCTTAATTAAGTCTTAAGGTGGACCCCTCCATTCCCTTTCTAGCCTTAATTAAGTCTTAAGGTGGACCCCTCCAGTCCCTTTATTAGCCTTGATTAAGTCTTAAGGTGGACCCCTCCATTCCTTTTATTATCCTTAATTAAGTCTTAAGGTGGACCCCTCTATTCCCTTTACAGCCTTAATTAAGTCTTAAGGTGGACCCCTCCATTCCGTTGCACATCTTTCTGTCTATGTCTCTGTCTCTCTCTCTCTCTCTCCCAGCACCTGTCTGTCTTCTGCTACATATCTCTCTGTCCATGTCTCTGTCTCTCTCTCTCCCAGCACCTGTCTGTCTTCTGCTACATATCTCTCTGTCCATGTCTCTGTCTCTCTCTCTCCCAGCACCTGTCTGTCTTCTGCTACATATCTCTCTGTCCATGTCTCTGTCTCTGTCTCTCCCAGCACCTGTCTGTCTTCTGCTACATATCTCTCTGTCCATGTCTCTGTCTCTCTCTCTCCCAACACCTGTCTGTCTTCTGCTACATATCTCTCTGTCCATGTCTCTGTCTCTCTCTCTCTCTCCCAGCACCTGCCTGTCTTCTGCTACACATGTGTCGGGCTCTGTTGGTCACTTTGTCTTCTGTTATTTGCTGATCTATCTCTGTCTGTCATGTATTGATCGCTGTTGAAGAGCCTTGTGTTTGCTTGTGGTGTCTTTTAGCCTCACGTGTGCTCTCTCAGCTGTGTGCTGTGTGTTTGCTGGTTTTGCTTCTAGCAGGCTAAACTCTAGCAGACTAAACTCTTGTAGGCTAAACTCTAGCAGACTAAACTCTAGCAGGCTAATCTCTAGCAGACTAAACTCTAGCAGACTAAACTCTTGTAGGCTAAACTCTAGCAGACTAAACTCTAGCAGACTAAACTCTTGTAGGCTAAACTCTAGCAGACTAAACTCTAGCAGGCTAAACTCTAGCAGACTAAACTCTAGCAGACTAAACTCTTGTAGGCTAAACTCTAGCAGACGAAACGCTAGCAGACTAAACTCTTGCAGGCTAAACTCTAGCAGACTAAACTCTAGCAGGTGAAACTCTAGCAGGTGAAACTCTAGCAGACTAAACTCTAGCAGGCTAAACTCTAGCAGGCTAAACTCTAGCAGACTAAACTCTAGCAGGCTAAACTCTAGCAGGTGAAACTCTAGCAGACTAAACTCTAGCAGGCTAAACTCTAGCTGACTAAATTTTAGGAAACTAAACTCTAGGAAAGTTAACTCTAGGAGACTAAACTAGCAGGCTAAACTCTAGCAGACTAAATTTTAGCAGGTTAAACTCTAGGAGACTAAACTCTAGCCGGCTAAACTCTAGCAGGCTAAACTCTAGCAGACTAAACTCTTGTAGGCGAAACTCTAGCAGACTAAACTCTTGTAGACTAAACTCTTGTAGGCTAAACTCTAGTAGACTAAACTCTAGTAGACTAAACTCTAGCAGGCTAAACTCTAGCAGACTAAACTCTAGCAGACTAAACTCTAGCAGGCTAAACTCTAGCAGACTAAACTCTAGCAGACTAAACTCTTGTAGGCTATACTCTAGCAGACTAAACTCTAGTAGGCTCAAATCTAGCAGGCTAAACTCTAGCAGGTGAAACTCTAGCAGACTAAACTCTTGTAGGCTAAACTCTAGCAGGCTAAACTCTAGCAGACTAAAATCTAGCAGGTGAAACTCTAGCAGATTAAACTCTAGCAGACTAAACTCTTGTATGCTAAACTCTAGCAGACTAAACTCTAGCAGACTAAACTCTTGTAGGCTAAACTCTAGCAGGCTAAACTCTAGCAGACTAAAATCTAGCAGGTGAAACTCTAGCAGATTAAACTCTAGCAGACTAAACTCTAGTAGGCTAAACTCTAGCAGGCTAAACTCTAGCAGACTAAATTTTACAAAACTAAACTCTAGGAGACTTAACTCTAGGAGACTAAACTAGCAGGCTAAACTCTAGCAGACTAAACTCTAGCAGGTGAAACTCTAGCAGACTAAATTTTAGCAGGCTAAACTCTAGGAGACTAAACTCTAGCCGGCTAAACTCTAGCAGACTAAACTCTAGTAGGCTAAACTCTAGCAGACTAAACTCTTGTAGGCTAAACTCTAGCAGACTAAACTCTAGCAGGCTAATCTCTAGCAGACTAAACTCTAGCAGACTAAACTCTTGTAGGCTAAACTCTAGCAGACTAAACTCTAGCAGACTAAACTCTTGTAGGCTAAACTCTAGCAGACTAAACTCTAGCAGGCTAAACTCTAGCAGACTAAACTCTAGCAGACTAAACTCTTGTAGGCTAAACTCTAGCAGACGAAACGCTAGCAGACTAAACTCTAGCAGGCTAAACTCTAGCAGACTAAACTCTAGCAGGTGAAACTCTAGCAGGTGAAACTCTAGCAGACTAAACTCTAGCAGGCTAAACTCTAGCAGGCTAAACTCTAGCAGACTAAACTCTAGCAGGCTAAACTCTAGCAGGTGAAACTCTAGCAGACTAAACTCTAGCAGGCTAAACTCTAGCTGACTAAATTTTAGCAAACTAAACTCT